>NW_026461387.1:0-63617 GCF_021730395.1 Mercenaria mercenaria | reverse complement strand
GATCCATCACATTAAATTTAATTGTCTTGGGCCCAAATCATTTTGATTTGAACGTAACTTCTTTAGTACGGCAGTCAGATATTCTGTCAAAATACATATATTCAATTTAAAAAAATGTTTAGCTTTTCAAATAAGTAGTGTAGATATAAAGATAATTTCTGTCGTATTGTAACCCCAATTTTCCCTGTTTGTATATTAATTGGCTGTGAATTGATTGAAAGAAAGAAACTGAAAAAAACAGACCTTCACAACTCAAAATATCTTGGTCAATCAAAGCACAACAAATAACACTTTTAAGAGTGGCCATATTGGGATCATTTTTTGTCCGTCTGTTATCATTTTTGACTGAAATGAACCTCTACCACAAAAACTTTAGCTATCCTGATCTGTTAAGAAATTATTCCAATGGGATTCGAGCAATGTTGAAGTATTTGTGTGCCCAACTCCGTTTGGTCTCATTGGTCAAGTGATTTATTACTTTCCCCTCACCTCTACCGTTTGGAGATTCACTAGGGGCACAAAGTTGCTCATGTGTCGAAGCCATCTAACTGGGTTTCAGAAGATATGTTATTTCACTTGGGTGCCCGTTTTGTCTTAAATATTCCTCACCGTCCTCTGCTGATAAATGGGCACGCCTTCAGATTAATGTAGAACAATGAATCAAAATTAAAAATAAGACACCCATCCCTTAGTAATTATAAATACAAAATAAAAACAAACTGATTCAGTGAGTTTTGGCAAGAATTTATTTGCAAAACCATTCATGTAGTCTTTAAAACATATAGAAAAGCTATCTACTGTGTTAGTCACACTGTATAGCATACCTTTTTACTGCTTGATTTCTGTGTTATTCTTAAAGAAATGTTAACTTCATGTATAATCATAACTGGTTATGCCTCCTTTTAGGGTCCAAGCTGGGGGGAAAAAAAATTACCCGCTCGCTCCATGTAAAATCTACCCGCCTCTGAAAAAATCAAAATTGAGAAAAAAAAAAATTCGCTCGCTCGCTCCTATTTTTTTTTTGAAAATTTTCCGAAGAACTATTAATCAATTTGGTATGGCCTAATTATGTGCCTAACTCAAAAATATTTAATGTAAACTCATGAAACCTTGCTTGAGTCTATATCATAATGTGACCTTGCACACTTGACATTCTTCTTGATAATCTTAGCATTTATTACGTTAATTAAGTTAAAGCCCTTGAAATAGCCAAAATAGTGGATTATTTGTTGTGATGCTCATAGCTCAAAATTTATGTGGTATAGAATAATGAATTCTTTTCATAATATTTTTTGAGGCTATACCCCATTAAGACTGCAGACATTTGAATTATATCCTCTTATTTGTGACAATTGTACCAGTGGGGGGCACACCCTGTGTCTTACAGACACATTCTAGTTTATATACGGTCTACTTTTTATTGCTGAGCTGACGTTTTTGCTATACAGACTATGGTCCCGCGGATCTAGATAATATCTGAAAAAGCATAGACGTCAAATGATTGTTTTTTATTATTCCTTTAATCAAATAAATAAAATAATCCAAGATAATCTAAAATGTTTGCTTCTATTCCTTTACAAAAACCTGTAAAGCAGATTTACAATATGCCATCTGGCGACATTATGGGTGGATTTCCAGTTCAGTGACCTTCTGTAACAAGTGAATGCGTCCATTAATCTATCCTCAATCTCCATACACTGACTGAGTAGATTCAGTGCTGTTTCTCTGTGATGGAGGTAGGGCTCAGTATCAATTGTAT
This sequence comes from Mercenaria mercenaria, assembly GCF_021730395.1. Taxonomy (NCBI): domain Eukaryota; kingdom Metazoa; phylum Mollusca; class Bivalvia; order Venerida; family Veneridae; genus Mercenaria; species Mercenaria mercenaria. The sequence continues at coordinate 61,858 of NW_026461387.1, read as the reverse complement.
GAATCAGTCTGCCTAGAGCTCTCTGCTGACCAGCGCGATTGTCCAGTCTTCTATATGTCATATACTGTAGGTAGTATAAGTATGGAAGTGAATCAACGACTGCCAAGTCCATCCAGTAGTCATCGTCCTTAGCTCTGGTCCGGCGTTCTTCTTCTGTACATCTGAACATTTCATACTTCAGACCATTGGGAACACAATGTTTCTCCTCTCGGGTAAATACAACCCCAAAAGCAACATTTATATTCAGTGTAGTTTTGTAATCATAACATAACAAACAGTTGTCTGAAAACCTTAGGCTGCTAACATAAAAAGAAAGAGATTTACTAATGCAACCACATATGCATTCAGTAACTCTGGTGTCATACCTTTGTTCCACGTCATGAAGAGTCACTGACGCTTTGCCTATATCTCCAGAACAGAATAGAACAGACGCTAGTTTCAGACGCCCGGATGCAACATCAGAGTCAATACCTAACGACAGCCATTGTAATGATTCAGCAGAAATACACCGACCACGTGATATGTCAGCTGACGCTAACTTTGTACCTAACGTTGTACATAGTAAAGGTGCTAACATGTCGGCTGCAGTACGTTTAAAACAGCTACTGTTTTCGCGGAATTTCAAGACCTTCCGAATGTTATCTTTCATATCATCACAATTAATAATATGAGTATGATTAACTGAATCATTTACTATTCGCTGAAATATTATATGAGTGACTTGATACAAGTGATATTGTACCTTCCTGTACACATTCAGAAAAACACTTTTTGGAGACATAAAATAAATACTATTCCTAATTAACGGATTGCATATCGCAATAATCCGATCACCTGTATTATCCATTGTTATACCTAAAATTGCGATACATTTACTGTCAATTATATTTCCTATCATGAACACTATTTTTTGTCTCGTTTCGAGATTCAATCGCCCATCTAGTAAATTATTTTCTGGAATGAAATAATGCGGACAATCATTGATGAATACGCATAATTGCAGAAGTCGCAAACACATTATAATACAAGAAAAAAGATTTTCCTCCCTTGATAGTTCCGAGTTTGTTATTTCAACTAAATGCATTTAAACAGTTTTACATTGATAGCTTGTCACAGTTCCATTTAGAAATGTTTCATTATCATTTTTAGTACCACGTAACATCTTGATCTGTGTAATATTCATGTTGAACATCAGGCAGCGTTCTGCTATAGACGTAGATATTCTCCACTCAAGTCTTTCAGTTTCATTCAAACAGTGTCCAGTAGGTACCACAAAGCATCCACTGTTTACTGCAAAACACTTGAGATTCCTACCAGGCCACTGGTGTGCTGTAGTTCTTGTTACCCATGGTAGAGCTTCTGTTGGCCAGATTTTACAAGGGAAACCAAACACATGATCGACGTTTAAATCTGCACTTGATGAAGCAGGACCATGTCGTATCATTCCCGGTTGAAGATGATGGACTGTATTTTTCATCAGAACTCGTCCTTCATCATCATATTCACAGTAATCACTAGGTAAATCTTCCCTTTTTACAGGAATATCTGACCTTAACAACTGAAGTCTACAATAACCTGGTGCTACATTGTCTCGAAGCATCAGTAAGTTTATTTTACCTTGCTCCCATTGATACCATTCTTGTATTATATTGTACCTGTTGTCGCACATTAATATATCCCGGTCAGAACTAAGTCCTAGTGTAGTAGTTCCTTCTGTTTGACTGCCAAATTTAAATTCTGTTAAATCACGATTTCTGATGACATAACGTTTCAGTGTATCTAGACTTTCCAATATAAGTCCCGTACTTCTCCTCATAATAACTGTCCTCTTATTCAATCCTATATCATTCAGGACACGTGACAGGCGGAGGGGAAAATCACGTAACTCGTCTGCTAGCCTATCCATGATTCTGTCCTGCAAATATAACAAAGGGTAAATTCATCCTTTTATACAAAGAAGAAAGTTCACAAGTATCGTATTAGAAAACATACTTTAACGGGATATGTATACATAATAAAACATTCAATTACAATAAAAATGTCATATATTTATTATTTCTTTTACAGAATTATTGTCTGTTTTATAGTTTGTGAAAAAGAGCAATAATTAACATTATAATCATAAGGAGTTGTCTAGCTTTGTTCATTCAGTAGACCTAACGACTGGAAAGAATTTCGATTTAATACAAATAGAAGGTGCTGAGCTTGATTTAATAGCTAAATGTTCTGTTTTAATAGGGCCATGCTTTATAACGAATTTCACCTTTATCTAACTAGATTATGCCAGGTTAACCCTGCGTGAAAATCCAATGGTTATTGAAATATGAGTATGCAAGCAAAACTGTAACCAATGTGTGACACCGACGCTGACTCCGACGGCGACGCCTGGTTGAGCAGAGCAGTTCAGAGAGCTAATAGAGATAAAGTACTGAAGACATGATACATATTGTTTTCCGTCTAAACTTCTTAGGGGACTTCGGTACCGCCTGTGGATAAAACTTGCCGCCTATTAATGGATGTATTAACTCTACCTACTGCACTAATTCGATGTGCTTCAAAGTGCCAGTTCGTCAAGCTGATATGTCCTTATTATATAAAAAACAACATAAAATTGCGGATTATTGCTATCCTTTGCAGAGTTTTATCTACTACACTGGTCAATTTCATGACAGTAAAATACTCCACGAACACATTTGTGGATGTCTTTAAAATGTGAGTTTTGTAACATGAATTTCATTGATTTGAACAACCGTCCATTAACAGACAAAATCAAGCCGAGCTCGCAATATTTTTATTTTTGCTTGTGGGGCCACCTGCTGGTTTTCACTTCTCTGAACTAGTTTTCAATAATCTTAAAGTTCAAATTTCATATTTCTAAACTTCCATAACTATAAAATACGAGGGGCTATCCCAAAGTTCCTTGACAAACTTCATAAAATCAAAACCGGACGCAATATTGATGTGAAAATAACCGTAAGATAATATTCATTCATTCATTCATTCATTCATTCATTCATTCTTTCTTTTTCAAAGTAGACGCTGGCTGAAGCGACAAAACGCTGGTGTCGCTCTTCCAACTGTTGATAAATGTCATGATACCAATCTTTAGAAGCTGACTGTTATAGAATTTTTTGTGCATGCTATCGCAGGTATTCAGCTTATCAAATCGCAAGCCTTTTAAGTCCATCTTTAGGAACAGAACGAGCTCGTATGGTGCGAGTTCAGGCAAGTAAGGCGCATGCTCTAGCCATTATTGGTGTTAGCACAATTTGCAATGCAAGTACGTAATGCGAGCGTGAAATTTGAAATGAAATGATGTACTTACGCTACAATGACGCAAAATTGTGTAAATGACGTTTTGGAAGTGTATGTTAATTTGATATGGAAACATAACAATGATTTTACAATTCTAAATTGCGGGACTTTGCGTTTACTCGTGTTGCCATAGCACCTATATCAGACAAATGTCATGTGTTTCAGACATAAGGAAACTTTCTTGCATAAACTCAAACTAAGTATATGTTATTACAGATCGAATCTGAGAAATGTGTGATGTAAACTAAAAAATATTAAACTTGTCTTCGAACATTTGGATAGCCGCAGGTATATAGTACAAAACTATTTTTAATGTTAATCTGCCTCCGCGGTCGAGTGGTTAAGGTCGCTGACTTTAAATCACTTATCCCTCTTCGATGTGGGTTCGAGCCTCACCCGGAGCTTTGAATTCTTCTTGTGTGGAAGCCATTCAGCTTGTTTACGGAAGGTCGGTGGTCCCTACCCAGGTGCCTGCTCGTGATAAAATAATGAGCGGATGGGTACCTGGGGTGTTCCTCCACCATCAAAGCTGGAAAGTCACCATATGACCTATAATTGTGTCGGTGCGACGTTAAACCCAACAAAATAAAATAAATGTTGATTTGCCAATCATTTTTATCCTCCGTAAAATGTACATTTTTTAAAATAATTTCGACCAAGAAACAGTTTACTAACATTTGTTGTTAGTTACTGTGTGTATACAAAATAGTTTCAGGTTACATGCCAACTAATTCTATACATGTATGTACAATGTAGTAGTAGCTTGATAAACAATATCCTAGAAACTTTAAATATCCAAATTTAAACCCGAACCTAAATCAGACTTATAAATGATATTAATGATATACAAGAATATACCCTAATTGAATGGCTTGCGGGTCTATAGTTAAAGCTGTCACCTGAATTCCGATGTCTCGTTACATGACATCAGAAATAAACTTTCATAACGTTCCTGTTTGCAAAATATTCGTTGACTTTAACCTAACAAAATTTAGTGAACGGTCAGTAGCACAAACAATGGACCGGGGATTTATATAATGAGTAACGTAATAATAAAGATATGAAAGTATAAGAAAAATCCTATTATATTGATAAGTCGCTAATCTTAAAGGGAAATTACAGTAAAACTTGTAAATAAGAAGTTCTCAGATCAAGGTACGTCTTTAAAAGATTATATATAAAAACGACCTTTATCAATTTTACATATCTATACTATTTGCATGATTTAATAAGTGCAAGACCTTCCCGATAAAGCCTACGTATATAATTATCAATATGATTAGGTAATTTTATATAGCTACGACAACCAAAAATATTTTTGTAATGGGATCATTCAGACGTCTTTCTATAACGTAGATTATTTACCATTCAAACAAGATCGATAATGTCACCGAACTCCTCCATGATAGATATGTCAGTTACCATTAAGAAAGAAATGAACTAAAACCATTCACTAAATAATTAACAGTATCTAGAGATTCTTGAATTAGTTCATCGTGTTGGTAATAATCCAATCTGGTAGTATTACTTTTTATCTAAACACAACGCAAAACATCACTTATTAAATGACGGTTTGACCTCAGCAAAGGCCATCTTCAGAATGCCGAACTTCGCGAGATCGGTCATGCTCGATGATTTCCATGAATTGCCGTAAATCAATCTTTTTATGAACTAAACAAATGTGCAATCAAAGACCATGTGAATCAAAATAACCATGAGATAGACTTGGAGGGGATGCGGCAGTAATTGATCAGGAGTCGGATTAGAAGACCAGGATGATTAAAAAGACGATACACATACGAGTCCATAGAGAGGTCATGAACAGGACGAGGAGGCCAACGATTTGGTTTCTTTCATGGAAAGTGACGGAAATTATCGAGGTCGAAACCATCAAATAGTAAGTTAACTTTTGTGTTGTGTTTGAATGAAAAATATGATTCTCAAAAAGTATCTAAAGATTATTCATAAATGAGCTTACTTACATGATTAAATGATGATAATAAAGTGATATGTAATATGGATGTAGCACTCAGGAAAGTCCAAACAATATGCATAGTTTCAACAGTCTCTAGCAGTTTATTAATTATGGACTGCATGGATCATTTAATTTTCAGTAAGTTCGATTACATCCGTGAGAAGAATAAATATGTTTTTACAACTCTGGCCAAAACAGCCAAAACAACTTAGAAACTGTCTCTTAGCAAGTTTTATATTATCCTATTCTGTGATATTTCAGAATCATCAGAAAAAATCAATAGGTTGTCATTAATCAAATGTGATTACCTTGACCTTTTTTTATATTTCTGGTACTAACGTTATCATTAAAGTCTGATGTAAAGAAAGTAAAATCATTCCTATTTTTGCTAACCACCAGTCCTGGTCTGGGATTCAACTGACCTCCCCTAATTGTTCGTTATTATGATGCCCTGACTCTTTGTAATTATAAATGACTCTTTAAATGACTACTTTATAATGTAAAAAAACCGGATTTTGGTTTGATTTTGGCACTTTGAAGAAAAAGTTTAAAATTTATTTCTGATGTCATATAATAGCACGGTTTAAGAATGTATTGCCGTTCAAGAATCAAAATTATTCACACTTAATCTGACCTCGGGCAATAGTTTCGACTATTGACCAGAAAGTCATTCAATATTTCTATAATAATGAACCTGTAGAATTTGAAAACTGTACATTATATCGATTACAACACTATTCAGTTACATAATCCAATCAGCGAGCCTTCAATTTATGTGCAAAAGGTATCCCACTAAGAACACAATGGTAACAGAAAAAAAATAGAAGGATAGGTTGGATTTCTTTATAGCAGAGAACACATCAAAATATTCACATGGTTGGAAAGCAGAAAGCAGAACATAGAGGAACACAACAAAAGGGCCCGATGATGCAATGCATAAAAATTTGTTGAATTTAATTCCAATAAAACTCTAAAAGTCAGATAACTTTTATAAATGCAAAATGAATGAATGTTTATAACAAAGGCTATATAAATGGGATTTTAATGATATTCTGATCATAGGTTTGGCTAAAAAGACAACAGAAAAGTTGTCTTTATGAAAAAGATTAATAAAACTATACACATGTTGTATCTGATCAGCCCGTCGCTAAACGTAGAAAATTGTCATGTCATATATACATATTAATGAATATCCTAATGAAAATACATACCTCGTTAAAACATGGGAATCATCAGCCACAAAGAATATGATCAGCCTGGATAAACGTAGACAATCGTTATGTTATATATACATATTAATACTATTTCTACAAAAAAAACACATACCTCGTTAAAACAATATGTAAATGAGCAATCACATGTGATATGATAAGTCAATCATTGCACGTAGAAAATCGTCAGAGTTTGTTATATCTCTCTGAAAAGTGGCCTGTATTAAAAGGATGATCACATGATCAATACACTTTCCACAAACTTTCTATCACGTGTTGTTATCACTCCCTCATGAAATGTTAAATTGATGTGTTCAATATATAATATATAAAGTTTCCTAATCTAATCAACATCATCAGAAGGACAATATTTATTTCGATTGTGATATTGGTCAAGGCTAACTAAATATAACATCATTTTATTTCAAAACAATCTTTTGATAAAGTTTTCTATTTTAAGCATAAGATGTGACAGTTTAGTTCGGGTCCCTTACTTCATATAACATCAAATTTAAAAAGTTTTGCAAGAAAAAAGTTCCAGAATGATAGTTTCCTCTCTGTGTACATGTACATTTAGAAAACTTTTTACAATATCATTTGTTGCACATGTATTCTGAATAAAACAACTAACATGTCAAGTCTTGCTTTATCAACATTTTATATATGCCTCTTTCTCGTAATTCCGAGCCTTCTCGTTGATCCGAGCCTTTGGAAAATTTGCTCTTGCAGCTATGTCCTGTTTCTAAATTTTATGTATGTTGTGGCAAATCAAATGACAGTTAAACAAAAATAAAAAGAAAATAGTATTATTTGTATTAAAATAGAAATATACACAACAGAAAATTTTGGGATAAAATTTGCTTATAAATCTAAAATCACTGGGGTAATATATAACCTTCTTACAGAAAACAGAAACCACTTATTTTAAAACTGCTTTGTCCGCAAACACAATATTATATCTGTTCTTAATTTTCAAAAAAGAACTTTTTCAAAAAAAGCCTTTTTTTTCAGAGCTAGTACCAAATGATCTCAAGTCTCGGTTCAACGAGAAAGAACCTTGCTGTTTCAGAGGGTTAGGGTCATCATGTGAAAGCCTGGATTATTCATTGACAACAATTCTTAGAATTTTTCTTCATGGGGATTTTTTAAGTTTAGATGTTGGAGTATCAAACTATAGCAGAAACTCTTTGAAACTTAAAACTGTTACTGACCAGCACTGAAATACCGGTTAAGGGGTTCGGAATAACGAGAAAAGGGCATATTAATGAAAACATTTAATTGAGTTTAACGGACATAATTTCTCTTAACTTTGGGATATTTAAACAAAATTAAATAATGACATCATATCAATTAACATGTATTACTACTCCACTTAAGTCTGTTTTTTAGAAAAATAGTCAGATGTCTAGAAGTTTGTGTTAGAGACAAGCGCACCGTTCATGTAACTATGATTTTCCTTGCGGACACTGTGTATGTAAAACTGATACCTAAAATCTATTCTATCTTTACAACATTTTTCTTTAAAGTAAAAAAATGTCATGTGATAATGTTACAGAGTAAAATGTATGATTTTCATATACATTTAAATGAACATCGATGTCGAATAAAGTCGGTCATACGTATTGTCTATCCAAAAATCCAAAGGTAAGATGTATATAATGAGAACTACATATTTTATCATCTATTCAATATATTGTCTGGATTAAATCGTCAGGTTATTTTATGGTATGAAAGAGTGAAGATACTTATGTTTGATCAAGCGTCGGATTACATGACCAACGTATAGCTCACATAATAAGACGCACCAACATTCTCTCCCACCAAAGTTCGGATTTGTCATTTTAAATTATAAATGCACTTAAACCAACCGTTTTTATTGACAGTTTTTTACAGTTGCACCTATTCATCGAACTGCGCGTTTTATGTGCGAAATGTACGATAAATATAGGAGAAAGATTTTACCAGAAAAAAAAAATTCTGACGCAAAAATATTTACAGTGTGCAGTGAATGGCTTATAAACTGTAAGATTTGAGTGAAATATTCATTCCAGAAAGACCCATAGCTAACATATTCCACTTTAAAGAGCTGTCCGGCTCAATTTTACCTAGGGTAGCAAAAGATGAATGATCATTGAAAAGCATACCACACACGAATAAGAATATTCATTCTCATATGAATTGTCAATGGATTAAAAGATTTTGAATCTTTTATGAAACTAGAATTATTTATCAAGAGGTTCAGTTTCAGTTGAATATGATAAGGTAAATGATTAGACCAGGATTGTTATGCTCATATCTAAACTTTATTCAAAAGAGTGACAATATGCACCACCATACCAACAGATAACATGAGTACAATAAAACATGAGTACAATTATATTGTTATGCAGTAATTTGACTGTAATATGAGGTGCTCTATAATACAAGCAGCTAATTGATTTTGCTAGCTTTTTATCAAATGCATTTAATAAATTTAAACCAAACGAAAACAGAAAATATATATCTAAAACAATAACAATTGTTTTGTTTTAAAGCCTGCCAAGGGACAATACATGCAAGCAATGCATATATGAAAAGTATGCATGCTAAAATACCAATCTGACTAAAGTACATCTCCTATTACGCTACGCATAGGATCTGAGAACGACCTATTCATAGCCTCGTTCTGACGACCCTTTCGCTAGCCAATCAGAGCTTAACTTACAACATTTTGCAAATCTACCTGTAGCCTTGACTTTTGATATTTAAAATTATTATGTCGTAATGTGTCAGATAGCCGGTTAGCTCAGTCGGTAGGCCACTTGCTTTGTAAGCAATACTGGAAATCCAAAATATACAGAAGACGTATGTGAATGGGTCGTTCTCAGATCTTCGTTTAGAAGATCAAGTACTTAAGTCAGATTGGCTAAAATACATAATGCATAATTATTAATATAATTACGTAAGAGATGAAATGTTTTACCCTATTAAATGCAAACTTATTCTTTCATATATGCTTAACTTTGAAAACCGATGTTATCTATCATTTAAAAACCAGCAACAAACGCGCAAAAACATGTCTGTATGAGAAATTTTACAGAGCAGACCAAGGAACTCACTGGAAAATAACACGAATTACTAATGGAGTAGCGAAAACCGCAAACGAAAATGTGTTGCTCAACATTGACATCATTGAGTGGTACAGAATTGACGGTATTGTTTCATCCTTCTTTATTGCTTAATGATAAATTTGCTCAAAATATATCTGTTTTCAATGCCCTTATTATAGTATTCATTATCGAAATTTTTATTGTGAAAAATTATTGTTTGATCTAGCTTTTCTGTACGGTATTGTTTTTACAATATTATACATCCTTTGGTAGATTTTCGAGTGTGGCATTTTAACTTCTATGAAATTCATAAAATATTTGAATAGATATTTGATAATAATGATGATAATAATAATAATAATAAAGACTAAATTTATAAAGGCGACACAGTTAGGTCTAGATCAGTCTTTTAAACTAATTTTAAAGGCGTTTTCATAATCTTTTCGAGGTATATTGTTCACACACTGGAAAATAGCCGAACCGAGATTTTTGCTCGTTTGAAATTTTCTTCCAGAAAGGTGTTTTTTTAGCCTCGGAGATAGGAAAAAAATCACAAGGGCCAAGAGCTGGTGAATAAGGAGGGTGAGGAAGCTCGACAACCTATTTCTGTTTCAAATATTCGCGTATATGGCCGCTTTGTGTGACGAAGCATTGTCATGCAATAAACTGACACCACAGAGACCAGTTGCTTGTCGACGGTTCGCGAAATATGTCTTTAATTTATGAAGGACCTTATAGATAGATAGTTTTATTCAGCAAAAAAAAAATCCAGCATACAACATTACAGATACAGATAAAAAATACATAGCACATGTCACAGAAATATCACATAACCCCTAGTCGAAAATAAATAAATATCACCAAGAAGTTAAGACAATAAAATATACTTTTTACCATACCAGTCTAATTTAGTTAATTTTTTATTACAAATTTAAACTAATTCTGTAGACTTTAAGTAGTGACTAGACATTTTGCTTGGAAAGCCTATGAAAGTCAAAAAAGACTTATTTCCAATGTCGTCCATGACTGAGTCTAACAAACTTTAATTCCGATAGAAAATCCTGTTATATTAAATTGAAAAGGTTCAAGTACCAACATAAAACAGAAGTATTACTTAAAACCATAAAAAAATTCATACTGTTTTAACAATGTTTATATCAGTATTTACTAAGCAAATATTTTTTACTTCCCTTTTAAAACTGTGCTGTCCTGTAATAAATTGTACTCTCTCAGCAAGTGAATTCCATTCTAAAATACTGTTATAATAAAAAGTATCAGCTGTAACCGAATTTACGTCTGGCACATAAAAATTAAAACTGTTTTGTATGCATGTCTGATTTTTTAGTGAAATGTTAACTTTAATATTTCGGACATTTACAATAGCATATCTTATGCACATGATTAAGGCTTAATTGTTTGACCCGATCTTCAATTCTTAAAATACCAATCTTCTGAAAATCTAAATTGTGAGCGAAGTCCTAGCAGACATATTCAGCATAAATCTGACGACTTTATTCTGCGTAACATGAAGCTTAGTTTTAAGGATTTTACACAAACCATTATACCATTCAGAACAGGCATAATCAAACAAGTATTGTATAAGAGAATTACACTGTCTTTCTCATGTTAAAGTCTAAGACATTATTTTGAATGTATAAGAACTTAAGTCTTGAATTAACTTTCTTAATAATATCATACAAAAGAAAAATACATACATTACCTTGCCTTTGTAAAACTTGGCATTTACAGATTTACTCTTTCGTACGGTAATTTGAATAGCAGAACCTTGATTTTTAAAGAAATATACATACATTACCTTTTTGACGCTCATGGTGCGTTTTGCTACGCAAGGTCGTTGGCTTCCTGTGGTTGCCTATATTTTGTTCTGTATCTTACGATTGGGTTCATAAAAGTGAACCCACGTCTCATCGCCAATGATGATATTTGCGAAAGATTGATTGTTGTATTTAGCGAACTGTTTCGGCAATTGTTTGGCGATTCTAACCCGAACAAGTTTTTTCATCTTTTGTAAGGAGATGGGGTATCAATCTGGATCTTATCATTCTCATTTTTAAATCACGTCTGAGTGTTTTATAAGCAGCTACTACTGAGATGCATTTAGACATTACTTAGTTTTTAATCTTGCATCGGTAGCAAACAAATCCTTTACTTTTACAATTATTTTTGACGAAGTTTCAGTTTTCGGATGGATGCATGAAGCGCTTCTTTAACTGAACCTACACCACTTTTAATTTTTTTACACCACCGTGTGACAGATGTAAAAGGAAGTTCATTGTTCCATAAACACGACATATTTCATTTAATATGTCTTTCGCCTGTATACCAGTAATACAGCGGTTCTTGATATAAGACAGTGAAAGGAGACCTTGTCCCAACCATTTTAGCTTTAGTGTACACGAATAGATAGATAGTGTTAATCAATCTATTGTCAAATCCTAACCCAAACATATATTTATCAAAGGAATGTTTACACAACCCTCTATGCAATACATGTACCTATTTTGTGCAAATCGGGGTTAAAAGCGAGATATGGCCTAGTTGCATTCATATTTGTACACCCCTCCTAAGTTGTAAAATTGGGTATGGAGACCAGTCTAATACTTCCAGCATCTGATTGGCTGATTGGTTCAATCTTGAAATTGACCAGTGACAGGGCAGCATTCTAGTACTAGATCTACAAACTTATAAATTTATGGACCACATCTGCCGCCTTTAGTCAGGTAAAGCGGAATCCTCAGATTCCGGGTCATGAAATAAATAGATTTCGTCACTGGTACCTGACTAGAAAGAAAATGCCTCTGTACATGTTATACCTTATCACTAGGTATTTTATAAGAGTCATGGTCATGAACGGGAAAATATACTTATCAATTTCAATCGAATATAAAACATGCAGTTCGGTAAATGTGTGTTATGGACATTTGAACTAGTGGTAATTTATCTTCCAGTGTGTACCGGTCGCTTACTTCAATACTTCATATCTTAGAAAAATAAAGCGTAGTTTATAGTGTGTTTTTTTTTTCAACGCAACACAAAAATCTTGATTGAACGTCCCTGGTGAAGTTCCGGTCTAGATTAAAAAACCATTCTGATTGGCTGATGTGAAAATGTGTGTCAGTCGTCATTTAGTAATATATACAGTAACATATATGCTAAAATATGTATATGCAACATAAATATGCAAAATGAATTAAATAAACCAATGTATGATTTCAAATTCAAAATCATATCCAAGATGAATTTCATTCATCATTTCGAGTTTTATTGTAAAACTGTGAATATTCTGCATTCTGTTTTTATTTGTCTTTATATAATTATCGTTTACTCACTACCTTTAAAGAATAAAAAGGCTGATTTTGGGAAATTCAAGGGCCATAATATCGAAGTGACTGGACTGATTTGGCTGGTTATTGAACTTGGCCAAGAAGCTATGGGGATACACATTCTGTTAAAACTTGGTGAAGATCGAATAAGAAATGTATTACTTAGGATGCGGAGAAGAGTTAACAGGCCTATTTTCGGTAATTCAATGGTCATAATTCCGAGGTATCTGTGCCGATTTGGCTGTTTATCGAACTTGGCCGAGGAGGTATGGTCAAACACGTTTTGTTAAAATTTAATGAAGATCGGATAAAAAATATTTGACTTAGAGTTCGGAAAAGAGTAAAAATGCCGATTTTCAGTAATTTAAGGGCCATAATTTCCAAGTGCCTGGGCCGATTTGGCTGGTCATTGAACTTGGCTAAGGACTGATGATCAAAAACACATTTTGTTCAAGTTTGGTGAAGATCATATGAGAAATGTTTGACTCAAAGCGGAGACAAAAAGGCCAATTTTCGGTTATTTAAGGGCCATAATTCCAAAGTTCCTGGGCCGATTTGGCTTGGCTGAATTGACTCATTATCGGACTTGCCCTACTAGAGCCCATGCACATTCATCAAGCCAAAATGACTCTTATACTACTCACAGCGCATGCACATTCCTTGAGCCTAAAGGGCTCCTACACTACACATTACAGGGTCCAGGAATGCGCATACGCATACGCTTTGAGGGTTTTTCGGTAATTCAAAGGCCGATTTGGCTAGTTATCGAACTCGGCCGAGAACATATGATCAGACAAAATTTGTTTAAAATTGGTGAAGATTGGATGAGAAAAACTTTAATTCAGAGTGCTGAAGCTTCCAGACACACAAACATACACACACAGACAGGAGTAAGCCAATATGTCTCCCACACCACTGTGTGATGGGAGACATAATTAAACTCCTATGAATATTTAGTAACAAGTATGTATTTCTAACATTCTTATTGCAACATTACAGGGAAACGGGGCCTCTGGTTTACGGAAGGTCTGTGGTTCTGTCCAGGTGCATATCATGATGAAATAATGTATAAAGATGCACTTCACCATCAAAGCTCGAAAGGCGCCATAAGGAAAACAAAGAATATATATCTTAATATTGGTCATTTTACTCCCAAAGTGAATTAAGCAAAATGATGAAGCACTTATATTTTTGGCTTAGTTTTATAAGCTATTTTATTTAAAAACATCTACACTACTGTCACTGTGAATTTTCAGGTTTTATTTATATTCGCTGAGAAAATATTATTACATATATACATATGATTGCATACGCGTAATTGCTGAAGAGCAAATTTCTTGTGGTGTTGTTTTTCAAAAATTTATAGTATTACGTAACATAACATAACATATTAATATCTTCTTTGTAAAACGACCTTGCATAGCAAAACATACCATGAGCGTCAAAAAGTAATGTATGTAATTTTCTTTACAAAGTATATTTGTCTTATATTAACTGACTGTATATGGATTTCGTATCATTGAAACGCTCGAATGTCCTGAAAATGACGTCTCAATATTTAGACATTATAAAGGGGTATTTTTGATACGAGAAGAATCTACGACAGAATCTTCTAAAGAATATTGTGTGTACATCCACCCTTACCTATACATTATACTATTGGAAAACGGCGTTGAAAAACGGCGTTAAACCCAAAACATAAAAAAACCTATACATTGTGTGCTGGTACTAATTACTCAATACAAATGAATTGTTATTTTGCCAAAATAGCATGTGCTTACATTTCATGCAAAACAAATGTATTATATCAGTTGTACTGTATTATTTATTCATTTCTTACCAGTGATACGGAAAGAAGTAAATAGATGATTTAACAGTTACATCCTCTATTGAAAATTCCTGTCCAAGCATTAGACATTTCTGAGATGCGAGTGTCTCCGGCCTATCTTAGAATCCAAACTCAAACATTTTATTGCTGAAAGTAGTGTATAAAATACCGCAGCGGAGCCATATTTCACCTAATTTAACATTCAGTCCCCAGTCCGAACTGACCAATGCCGGACAATTAAAAACCCACAGGTTTTATCAAAGATACAAGCTGAAAATCTTTTAAATCTTTAGTTAAACCGAATGAAAACCTCTGGTTTAACCAAAAAAAAGATTTAGTCTTTGGTCCGAACTGACCAATGCCAGACAATTAAAAAAAGAAAAAAAAAGATTTTAACAAATTATTGTTAAAACCTATAGTAAAATAAAGTAAATCTATTTTTAGTAACGTTTACAATGTAAACGCCTATTATTAGTAACGTTTACAATGTAAACGCCTATTTTTAGTAACATTTATTTTTAGTAACGTTTACAATGTAAACGCCTATTATTAGTAACGTTTACAATGTAAACGCCTATTTTTAGTAACATTTATTTTTAGTAACGTTTACAATGTAAACGCCTATTATTAGTAACGTTTACAATGTAAACGCCTATTTTTAGTAACATTTATTTTTAGTAACGTTTACAATGTAAACGCCTATTATTAGTAACGTTTACAATGTAAACGCTTATTTTTATATTTGAAATACCGTGCACAATGTTTGTGTTTATTTTTAGTAACGTTTACAATGTAAACGCATATCACTTCCGTTCAAGTTTATTTTTAACATTAGTGGAATTTCTTTATGTCTATACTTCTATTTATAGTAACGTTTACAATGTAAACGCATGTCACTTTCATATATTGTTCAACCATGCATCGTCGAATGGTTTCAGTTGTTTATACAACATATTTGATCTTATTTTCAATTAGTAAGTATATTATTAGGGTACACATAGTAATTAAAACTTTAATTAAGCTTTTAATTCAAAAGTTTGTTTCTATCATGGAATGCATGTTCATCTGATACAGGTTATACATGTTCATCCGATATAGATTCATCCGGTATAGGTTCATCCGATATGTAGAATTTGATGTAACTATCCCTCAAAAGCGAAAATGTTATTTCTGTAGATGTTGAATCGTCATAAGGATGAATGTCAAACATTGTTCCTTGTGTTATATGAACTTTAATTTTTTTCTTATACATAGATATTAACTGATCAGTGTCAAAATCCTTGGCTACTATATTTACAATATTAAATGAATTATATAAACCAAGGACAGGATTATATTCAACAGTCCACAACCTAAATATAAAATGTGATATTGGGCTTTTAATCGGTTTATCCGGTTCACCTATGGGCCTGGCTCCCGTTAATAAAAATTTAATATCTATTATATAAGTTCCGGTTTTTTCGATCTCAAACACACCCTTCAAAAGCACCCTTTGTTCAATTAATTCATATTGTTGGTTTATGTGTATAAAATCTTTAAAATCTAATAAAATTCCAGGTCTTAATTGAAATGCATTTAAATAGTTCAGACCGGTCATATCTTCATATGTTGAATATATCCAGTCACCATCACGGTCAAAATACTTTTTCATTTTTACGTAATCATAAAGAGTGTTATTATAGTATTCAAAAAGAAACACTTCACGTCCCACTTCCTCTAGCCTTTCTTCTATTTTTTTGTCTTTCTTTTTAAGTTTAAGAATTATTTCAGCTAAATCATCAATTCGTTTTGTTGTAGCAACTTTATAAGAAAGCAAATTGTCAACAGTAGCTTTTGTTCTAGCTAATTGTGTTTCTTGTTTTAAGAAAGCATCTTTTACTTCTATAATTTTTTCCCAATTATTAGAAATTTTTTCATCATTAGTAGCAATTTCTTCGACATTAGCGGTTATTGCTTTAGTATTAGCAGTAATTACTTGGGTATTAGCAGTGATTGATTCTCCTTGTTTAGCTGATATTTTAACTACAGAGTCCAAATCATTTATTATTTTTTTAATTTTATCATTAACTGTTTTAATTGCTTCAGTATTAGTAGTGATTGATTCTCCTTGTTTAACTGATTTTTCAACTACAAAGTCCAGTTCATTTTTATGTTCTTCAACTTTATCATTAAGCTGCTTCGTATCTTCTTGTAATTTTTTTGTAATATTACTTAAGTCTGCATACTTTAAATTATGACGGTTGTCAACAATACTAATCCAATTTCGAATTTGTTTTTTGAAGTCATCTATTTTAGAATTGAGCTCTTTTTTAAAGTCATCTAATGCTGTGTCATGATCATCACCTCTTTGTGAAGCTGCCTTTTCCAATTCAGATTTATATTCTGCAAGTTTATTTGAAATTAATTCTAATAAATCTTTATGCTTTTTTTCAGTTTCAGTATTTAGTTTATTTATTTCTGTTCTGATTTCTAACTGATACATATTTTGTAACTTTTTTTCAGCTTCAATAATCTTGTCTTTTAGTTCTTCATGTTTAATCATACTATCTTTTAATTCTTGAACTTGAGTGTGTAACTTTTCAAAATTGGTTCTGAATACTTTTTTTATGTTGTCATCTGTCAAATCAGATTTCTCTTCAAGTTCTTTAATAGAATCAACCATAGCTTTCATTTCTTTTTCAAGTTTACCTTGTAATTCAACTATCAATAATGAATTCTTTTTAAAATCTTTTGTTAATTCTTCAATATTCTTTACTTCTGCTTCTAGTGTTTGTTTTATACTTTTGACATCTTCAAGATTATAGTCATCTATTACACTTTGAATTTTTTTATACAAAAACCGTCTTGGAACTACATCAGCGGATTTATCTGGATTTCCTAGGTTGATTATTTTATTACCTCCCATATCTAATGCTCTGTTCATTGTGTTATCAAGTTCCTTATTTCTGTGAAGATATGATTCCATGTCCTTTCTAAGCTTTTTGTATTGTTTTTTAGTAGCATAATCACTTAAATCAATATCAAATTTAACTTTACTTATACTGTCAGTTTCACTTATTTGTTTTACATCATTAAAAACACCCATCTATATATTACCAGTAAAGTTTTTTCTTAAAAACTTCCTTGGTTTGTCAATATATAAGAAATCATATTTTTGATTTGTTGCATTAGCAAATGAATCACGATCTATATTTTGTTCATTACAAATCATATCATTTTCTCGTTTACCTGGACTTTCAAATAAAATATAATGTGAACAGTTAATTCGAATATCTTTTGGTGTTTTATAGTAAGACTGACTTAAATAAATAACACAACAGTTTTTGTGACGTCCTTGAATAAAGTATTTTGTTATTTCATTTTGAACCTTTTTATCTTCACATACAAAATCATCAAATATTACTACTTTTTGTTTTTCTGATTCAAGATTCTCACAAGGTTCAATTTGGTTGGGATCAGCTGAATATTCAAGTATTTCATTTGGATCTACTTTAATTTTTTTTGCAATTTGGTTTAAGTTGTTAATTAAATCCTGATATTTAGATTGTTCTAGGTTTTTAGCATATAAGTATAATTTATCATAATATATAAGAGGTTTTCGAAGTATATGCATTAATGTATTTGTTTTTCCAGATCCAGAAGATCCACATATTAACATTCTAAAACATGAATCTGGCATAAAAGGATATTGCTTAAATTGTTTAAAGTTATTGGATTTATCACTTTTTGTATCATAATTTGGAATTTCCATTTATATAATATTACATTATTTTACATTATTTTACAATATCTTACATTATCTTACATTATTATATAAATGCAATCAAAACTTAATGAAATGATAATAAGAAAAAAATTAGTCGGGCAAAAGATGAGAAATCTTAGAGAAGAAATAATGAGAGAAAAAATTAAGAAAGCTACAAATCGGAATATGTACACTGAAATTTATAAGCCAATTACTGAAAAAATAGAAAGTCAAAAAGAACAATTATCAAGTCAGTTAAAAGCATTACCTGGAATTAAGGAGCAATTAGCGTTACTTCCAAAAAGTTTTGTTGATAAAATGCAAGAACAAAAATTGGCAGAGTTATTGGAAGAACCACCACCTCCGGAACTACAACAACCATTATTACAACCATTACCACAGCTATTCCAAGAACCAATACGATTATTACCGCCGAAAGATCATATGGGTTTGGATGATGAAGATGATGAGTTTGAAGAATTTTCTGAAGAATCAGAAGAAGAATTTGAGGCAGATTTAGATATAAATATCGATAAAGATATAATATCAAAATATAAATTGCCCGCATTATCAGAGTTAGCAATAAGCAAAGATAAAGACGACTGGATAAAAACAAGAAAAGAGGTTACCAAGAAATTAAAGGGCTTTACTTATGATATAAATAAATATAGTAAAGAAGAACCAGATGAAAAAATTGAATTTTCAGATGCAGAACCTATGGCTGCAGGTGAGTATGTTTCGGAGTTAAAATTATACAGAGAAAATCTTAAAAGATATGGTGAACGCTTATCAAAAATGATTAATGACTCAGAGGTATTTGGAAAAGGAATAAGATATCACAATCCATATAAAGTTTCACCAAATGGACAATATGGTAATTTAATTATTAACTTAAATAAACTTTATGGTCAAAACAAATTAATTGCTAAGGATCAAAGAACTGGAAAAGAAGTAATTAACACTAAAGTAGATAATGATTTGATTGATTTGATTAATAAAAGATATAACAATAATAAAAAAAAACATTCAATTCATTCAAGAAAAATATTCAAAGAATTAACAGAAAAATCAGGATTACCCATCAATAAAAGATCTATGAAATTTAAAAAAGTAATTAGGGGACAAGGTTATGACGTTTGTCCATGTAATCCAAAAGAATTGGTTAATGACTTGGAGTTAATTTGTGGTTCAATTGATGCTGGAAATAATAATGAAGAACTAAAAAATGAAGGTATTAGAATAATTGATGAACTATTAAAAATGAAAACATTGTTACCAGAACAACATAAAAAGTTATATAAAAATTATTTTTCTTGAATATATAAATGGAACAAAAAATAGTATTAAGTTCTGAAACAGTTAAAAATGATAACAAAAATACTCCGAGTGATTTTACAATCAGATTTAGTCGTTCTTTAATTTTAGATAAAAATAAAACTTATGTTGTTGGTTTGGATAGTATTAACACTATGACCTACTCTTGGCATAATATTAGTGATGAATATGACAATAAAAGAATTCGTTACAATAATGGTAAGGATTGGAAAGATATTATATTTACAAATGGTTCTTACAGTTACACAGATATTAATAATTATATTAGGGAAACATTAATAAGTAATGATGATTTTGAATTTAATAAATCAGAAATTGCTCCAATAAGTTTGGAATTTGATTTAAGTAGTTTTAAGATTTTGATTTCAATTACAGATAATTTCAAGTTGCATTTGGGGATATCAAATTTTCATACATTGCTTGGATTTGAGAAAAAAATTGTAAACAAAACTGAATGGGGAACTACAACACCAAATATAACTAACTCTGTGGATACAATTTACATTCATTGTGATCTTATTGATAATTCACTTGTTGATGGTAATTTCAGTGATATTATTTATGCTTTAAGTACTGCAGATTTAACAAGAGCTTATCCATTTACAAAAGAACCACAAAGAGTTGGATATTCTGAAATTAATAAATATATTATAAATTCAATTAGAATATATATTACAGATGTATTTGGTAGAATAATTAATTTTAATGAGGTTGAAACAAGTTTTACACTAATTTTAAAAGAAATATGAAATTATAAATTTTAGTTTTATATAATGTACAAAAAAGTTTATGACAAAAATAAAGGAATATTTATTTATGTTGATGCTTACACGGGAGAAAAAATCATACATGGTACAGGTATCTTTGACACTTTAACGAAATTGTTTTCAAGCGGAGTTGCATCTTCAATTAGCACAGCTGGAAAAAAAGCTTTGGAAACAGCAGGAAAAGCAGCACTTGAAAGTGGAACAAAAAAGGTTGGAACTGAAGTTGGAAATTTAGCTGCTGATAAAATTGTTGAAAAATTTAAAAAGAAACCTGCTCCGGCAGTTGGTAATTTAATTGCTAAGGAATTACAAGAAAAGAATAACAGTAAAAATAATAAGGAGGAGGAGGATATTAATATAAGATTAAATAGATTATTGTCAGGATCTGGAACTTCAGCTCGACAAAAACGTATTAACAGATTAATTTATAAAAACTAAAGTTTTAACTTTAATAAAAACTAAAATAAAAAATAAAGTAATATATAATATATACATGTTTAGAACAAAACAATATTGTGAAAGATATGAATTAACTCCTATTCAATTAGATACAGCTTTAATATCTGTCTTGGGAAATAATGTTAAGCAACAAAAAAACGGATATCACTTTACAATTAATGATAGAAGCTCATATTTTGATTGGTTTAATGGTTATTTTGAAGTAAGTTTTAAAGTAAATAAGCTTGCTGATGGTGATAAGTATGATGGAGCCAAATTGCTCTAATTAATAATGCAGCTTCATTAATTGATCAGTTAGTGGTTAAACAAAATGGAAAAATTGTTTATGATTGTAATAATTTATATAAGGTAGTAAATGTAAAGAGTTTGGTTGAATTGTCTGAGGATTATGCAAAATCAACTGGAACAAATGAATTTATTTATTTAGATACTACTGCTACTGCTGCTGCTGATAATAATTCAGGTTTTAAATTTAGAAGGGAATTAATCCAGAATAATAAAGAGGTAAATGCTAAGATTCCATTAAATAATTATTCATTTTTTCAAGGTTTAGAAACTAATATTATACCTCCAAGTCAAATTCAAATAACACTGCAGCTGACAGATGATGATGAATTAATTTTTAGAGCTGGCGGAGACCCAGGTAGGGTAATTGTAACAAAATTAATTCTATGGGTTCCACGTTTGGTTTTTAATGAATTTGGGTTTGATCTAATTACTACTGAAAGATTTAAAAAAGCAAGATGGTCATACCTTCGGGAAATGATGACGCAATCAACTGATACACAACAGATTAATACAACTTTTAGAATAACAGCTGGTGTAACAAAACCACAACATGTATTTGTTTATTTACAACGACCTGACAAAAGTAATAATCAAGAACATAACCCACATTTATTAGATACATTTAAAGTTAATGCAGTAGGTGATGCTTGTACTTTGAGTTCTTGTCGTCTTGAAGCTGGTAATGGTGTTTTTTATCCAGAAACAGAATACACAAGTATATCAAGAATATATGACGATGTAATTAATTATTATTATAAACAAAATAATAAGACTACTGGAAGTCTGCTAAATAGATTTAATTTTCAAAGTTTGTATGGATTTATTCATTTTAACTTAGAATATAAAAAGGAAGTAACTACAGAAGATCCTAAGCAGATTACATTAACAATTAAGTTAAATACACTTCCCACTGCAAGATATCGTATTTACGCAATTGTATTATATGAGGAAACAGTTGAAATAAATACTATTGGAAATGAACTTGTTATTGTTTAAATAAAATAAATATAAATTATATATAATGACATCAAATTATATTGAATATAAAGTTAACCTTACAGATGGACAAAAGAAAAATTTAGCACAAGCTTATAATAATAAAATTCCACATACTTTTAGATTAAAACATGAACAATTACGTGGAAACTTCCCTTTACTATTAACAAAAACACAAATTAATCAAATTAAAAAAGCTGTTGCAAATAATAAGGGATTAGTAATTACAATTTCAAAAAGCCAAATGTCCAGTCAAGGTCAAAATGGTGGATTTTTAGGAGCTTTGGCTGGTTTGTTAGGAAAAACAATTCTTCCAATGGCAGCAAAAATAGCTCCAAAAATATTAGCCCCTCTAGGCATTGGAGCCCTTTCTGGGCTAGCCAGTACTGGTGTTAGTAAAATATTTGGAAATGGTATGATTTCAGTAGCTAATGATAAGAGAAATATGATATCACCATATCTTACACCTAATCAAAGAAAGCAACTAGTAGGATCTGGAGTGATTAAATTAACACAAAAACAAAAACAAGACGGCGGCTTTTTAGGTATGTTGGCTGCTAGTCTAGGAATACCTTTGATTACATCTTTGTTAAGTGGAAAAGGACTACAGATTGATTCACAACGGAGACCTTACAGACGAATTCCTATAGTAAAAAAAAAAAAAAAAAATTTATAAACAAACCAATATCTAACTTTGAAATTGAACAATGGGTAAAACAATTAAAAATTAACAACTTTAGGGGTGTATTTAGTAGAAATAATTTATTAAAATTAAAAGAAAAGGTTGAATGTGGAATTATAAATTTGGACGACTCTGTTGGTCCTGGAACACATTGGGTTTGTTACTTAAATAATATGTACTTCGATCCATTTGGACTTCCTCCGCCGAAAGAAGTAATTAAGTATATACCAAATGTAAAATACAACAATGTTCAATATCAAGACAAAACAAGTACACTCTGTGGTTATTATTGTTTATTTTTCATTAAAATGTTACAAGATAAAGTACCGTTGTATGATTTATTGTATAAAATACTAAAAATTAATAATGTAAAACAAATGAACAAACTATTATAAATTATTTTAACCAATAAGAACATTTATTTAACTGGAATAATTAATATAATGGGAATATTCAATAATATAAATGAAAAAGTAAATAAAATAGAAAGACAATTAATAAGAAAACCTCCATTGTTTTTAACATGTTATACCCAAGATACTGATGGTGGATTATTTCAATGGAAAACTGTAAATGCTAGTCCTGGTTTAGTTCAAAATGGTAATAATGTAAGAATTAATTTTAATTGCATTTTAATTATTCTTGTTGATGCAATTAAATTAGATACAGGAGAAGCTAAATTACAAATAAAAAATAAAGAAAATGTAATTCTTCAAAGTTATCATGTAAAAAATAATAGAAAAAATGAATCTATTTCTATTAATTATGCAAATGAATTTAAAATAAATGATGTTATTTATATTAATTCTTTAAACGTTATGAATATTCAGTTAACAATTTATGGTTCTATAATTTAAGTTTTAATTTAAGAATAAGCTAATGTATCAATACCATTATCAAGAATATATCTTTTATCGTCATAACATGATAAAGATGTTTTATTTATAACATAACTGGAAAGATTGTGTTTATTAGAACGAATAACTTTAAAGGTGTGATTACTTTGAGTTGAATTAAACAAAGTATCTTTGTAATTTTTATGAACTATTGTTTTCTTAACAACAAGTTTTTTAATTCCTTTAGATTTTTTAACATTTACTTCATTTTCTAATAAATAAGAATACATTTTACTTCTTAATCCAACAAATTCAACAATGGGAATGCCGGCAGCTTCATCTTTAAATTTTCCAATTACTTTTTTATTATTATCAAAATAAAATTTTGAATTACTATCATAATCACTATTATCAAATAAATCTTTATCCTTATAAAAATCCTCATATGCATCTTTGGTTTTTATTTCATAACATAATGAATCAGTGTCAGTGAATAGTAATTTACAATTACCATCATACTTTTCCTTAATGTAATTATAATGAAAATCATACATTAAATATTTTGATAAATCTAGAATGCACATTCCAACATAACAAGGTCTGTTTAATAACAAACTTTCTTTTATTCTATGAATACCAAACAAATTCTTGTTAAACATCGTTGAACTAACAAATGAAGGTTTGGCTATGTATTTTAATAAAATATTTTCATCATGTGTTAATTTAATATTAACCCTCTTGCGTAAATTCTCCATCGTCTTACCGAATACAGAATTGTTCATTAACTTAAAAAAGTCCTTTTCAAATGAATTTTTTGCTTTAGATCTTTTTTGAGTATTAAAATCAATATACTTTTTTAACCAAGGACTTTCATTAAAAGTTAATATTTTGTGTATTTTTGTTACTTTTAACCCTAATTGTGTATATAGTTCAAGATTTTTAAAATGAACTACATAATTTTGTTTTTTCATTAAAGTTGGAACCAACTTCTTTACATTACTTTTTCCTATTTCAAATTCTGTTTTAATATTTTTACTATAATCAGAAAGCCATTGATCTGGTATTTTAATTTTTTCAGGAGCTAAAGGATAATCATTATGTACAGTATGTAATTCTTTTGGATATTCAAGATCACATTCAACTATAAAGTTAGTTTTACCTTTTGCAATTAATTTCTTGAATTGTTTTTTCGGATATAAATTTAAAGTTTCCAGAGGTAAAGGTTGACACATAGCCCAACCGTAAAGGTTATTGGCGTCGAGGTATATAATGTATTTGCTTTCTTCTTTTGAATTATAATCTTTCATATATTTATTGTTTGCTTTACTGTATCTGTTTGAAATATAACTTATTCCTCCTCTCAGTCCCTTTTCAATAAAAAGACACATATCAATATCAGTTATTAAATCTAACTTAATTCCAGTCATTTTTAACATTGCATCCCAAGCTAAACCAGGGCTACTAAAATAATGACAAGGATCTAATTTGTAGTACTCTAAACATAGTTTTCTAAAATTTTCGAATACATCAGCTAAAAGTAATACGTCAGT
Organism: Mercenaria mercenaria; assembly: GCF_021730395.1. Taxonomy (NCBI): domain Eukaryota; kingdom Metazoa; phylum Mollusca; class Bivalvia; order Venerida; family Veneridae; genus Mercenaria; species Mercenaria mercenaria. Next base: position 36,438 of record NW_026461387.1, on the reverse strand, counting down.
TTTTAAATATAGATCATGATATTCTCCCATTGTTTTTATTTTAAATTTATTCCAAAGAAGCTTTGCTTCTTCATATTCATTATCAGATATGTGTGTTTCATTTAAAATTGAATAAAACTCTTCTTTAGAAGGTAATTCTGTTTCCTTGAATTTTTTTAAATGAATCCATGTAATCATATGGATAAACACCTTTTGTTTTTAATAATTCTATATTTTTATCAAATTCTTGAGATAAGTATTTAAATTCTGGAATATTTTTTACTAAGTTATCCAATGATTGAGACATAAACTGGAATGAATCAATAAAGACCAAGTCAGAAATCATAAATGCCATATATCTTTCCATATTGTTAGGAATAACATTAATTTCTTTTTTAAATTTCCCTATTTGTTGCATAATAAAATGACCGTCATAACCTCTTAAATTATGAAAAATAACAGGAATTTTATGTGTTAGTTTAAAATTAATATTACATTCTGAGTGAGCACTTCCTCTAAATTTTCCTGTTATATGACAATGGTCTCTTACTTTGATTGAATCTTCTATATATTCTTTTTCACAGATATGACAAAACTTTTGTTTTTTAAATTCACTTTCATCTTTTTTAGACATTCTTAGTTCTTTGTTAAAGTGCTCTTTAAATATTTCTTTACAATATTCCTCTTCTTCAAGCATTTTTTCAATAAATTTATAAACTGCATTAGGACCTCTATAAATCTGGGTTGGTTTAGTATATTTATCGTCATAACAACAAACAACTTTATAGCCGTAACCACAATCTATATGATTTTGATATGGTTCAGTAAATGAAGATTCAGTTGATGGTAAAGCAGTTAAAACGTTTTTAGTTATTGATTCAAAATCAGCATAAATTACAAAAGGTACTGCTAAACCTTTATGATAATTTTTAAATTGTACTTTACTTCCCTCTTTTGGCATTTTTACGCCTTGGATACCATTAATAGCTAAACAATTTGGAATATGTTCATTTAATATTCTTTCTTGTGAAAAATTCTGTAAACATGATTTGCAAAAATGTTTTTTATGTTGATCTTTGGTTTTATTAAACATTAATCTATTAAAGTCTTTTATCCAAACATAATGTTGTTGTTTTTCGTTGGTAATTAATAACATGTCACATCTTTCAGAATAATAATATTTTGATATGTACAATGGATAAATACTATTTTCTTCATAACCAAATATATTAAATGATATTTCATTTAAAACTTCTATTTTAGGTATTTGATTTAATGTAACAGGAAACTTTATTCCAGTATAATCAAGATCGTTTATATGTTTTTTATAATTTGAAACTCTTTCAGAATGTTTTGTTACAGGAAATTTATAAGCTAAATGACACCATCTAAAACATTGATTATCATCATTCTTTATATTTATTAATCCTTTCATTGAATTTTGTAATGGTTTTGGTAATTCTAAATAACTTGAAGCAGCCAATGGACTATACTTATATCTATTTATATAATGAGCATCAACTGACTCTATTCTCCAGCCACTTCCTTCAGAAATCCAATTACCAATTCTATTTATTATTTCATCAAAAGCTTGATGTAAAGTTTTTTTTTATTCGTTTGTGTTAATAATTTCTAAAGCCTTTGATTGAAAATAAGCTGATTTATATATTGTATCAGTTTTATCCATTTTTGCAAAAGTTATTTTTAAAACAACATTTATTTTTATACCTTTTAAAGTTTTAAGTTCAGATTTAAGTATTTCATAAGAGTCGTTTATAGTTAAATATAATTGATTCTTTGGATCTTGTCTATATGTAATTTTAATTTCAAATTTCTTATAATATTGTTTTGCAGATCTCTCGATTTCCATCTATATATTATATTTAGAAAATAAAATTCGTTAAGCAAAAAAGGATTAAAAAAAATAATTAAAAAAATAATAAAATAAATGAAGTTTTAAATTATCTTTAAGAAGAAATAAAATATTTAAATTTATATCTTTTTCCATTAGTTTTTGATATTCCACATTTTACTCGGTTTTCTCCTTTGCAGCACATTGTTATTAACCCAGAATTAATACCAAGGTCTTTAGACGCTGCATAATTGCTTTTATATGTTTTTTCTTCATTAGTATCACAGTCGGTTACAATAACTTTTTTAGGATTGTTTCGAATATTATTTGGTCTGGGACAATCACATAATCTTTCAGCATTTTCTTCTTCAGTTAATAGACAACCACAGTTCCATTCAAATAAATTATTTTTTAAAAGATAAGGATCTATAACATTTTGTAATTTATCAATAACGTGATTTTTATATTCATCGCTAACTATTTGATCAAGTTTTGATTTAATAACATTTCTTCTTTTAAGAACTTTCTTATATGAATTTTTATCTGGATTCATTATTTCTCCTAAAGTGCTAGATAATTTTGGCATAATCATTCTATCTACCTTTCTATTAACCATCTATATATAATATACTTATAGAAAAAAATCTTTAAAAAACGCACGTAAAATTTAATACAGCTCTTCTTCTTTTTTACTTTTATATCCGTTAAGTTTGAATTCCTTCATATACGTTTCAAAAGGCATTGAATATTTTTTTTCTTTTTGCATTTCTAATAGTATTGTAAAAATATCCTGAATAACTTGTTTCTCTTCTTCTTTATTTACTTTTCCAATCCGTGCTTTTGTTATTAGTTGTTTTATTTTTTGATGATGTGCTTTTAAAATAAATTTCTTGTCGTCAAGTTTTAGTCTGTTAGTAAATATGGTAATTACTGATGGAACAGCGCCAGCAACTGCTACAAATATAGGAATAGCTGGAACAAGTGCTAATGCAGCTGAACAACCAAAGACACCTGCTGTAATATATAATCCGGTACTTACTCTCCCACAAAATTTATAACTTTTTCTGTAAGCAGCAGCTAGTTTAGTTAAGTGAATGATTAACTGATCTAATGTTTCTATTCCATTATTAGAAATTAAATTTTTATGGACCATTTATATAATATATATTTTAAATTAAATTTCTTCCAATTCACTAAATGGTACCCAACTATTAAATTTTTCATTGTAACCTTTCCATTTTACTAAAGCTTGTTTTTACTTATAGTCTCGTCTAATAACTTTTTCTATTCTAAAAACTTCTTGTGTAGTAGATAAAAGTTCTTGTTCATAAAATGAACCTTGAATTATTTCATTATTTAAATCTTTAATAGAGTATGTTCTGGGATTTGTATTATTAATTTTATAAATTATAAATATTTCCTCTGTCCAGTTTGGTGTATATCCTTTTTCAAAATGTCTTTTAAGTTTGCTTAAGCGAACTCGATCACCAATTTTAAATTTTGCTTTACTCTTTGGTATTTTTAAATCACCATATAAATTAAAGTAAACAGTACCTTTATTTAAGTTTTTACTAGCTTCGATTGGTGTCATTTTTATACTAGAATGTTTTGTTTTGTTATATTTATCAACCATATCCTGCAAATTATCTAAATAAGTATAAGTATTATTTGCTGTAAAATATTTCCACATTATTCTTTTTAAACTTCTATTAAATCTTTCTATTACTACAGCCTTTCCTTCATTAAATGTATGGTACATGTTAATTTTATTTTTATTCAAAAATGATTCAAACTTTTTATTATAAAATTCTTTTCCTTCATCTACCCATAAATTTACTGGTAATCGTCCTTCTAAAATTATTTTTCCAAATGCTTCAGTAACAGATTCTCCAGTTTTATTCTTTAATGGAATAACCCAAGCATATTTACTAAATATATCAATAACGGTTAACAAGTACTTTACTCCTTTATTATATTTTGAAAAAGCTTGCATGTCAACTAAATCAGCTGACCAAGTATCATCAATGTCATTAACTATCACTCTTCGTTTCCTAAATTTTCGTTTAATTGGTTTGTGTAATTCTTCTGCTAATTCATCGCTCCATGTGATTCTGGGGGTATACTCTACCCCCTTTTCCCGTTTTTTGATTTTTGTCCGAGACCAAGTGTGTATTTCGTTTTGATAGCTGGTTTTACAACTAAATGTTTTGCAATCTTTTCTCCAAATGTTTTTGATTTAGTTTTATTTAAATTGGAAAGCATTTGCTTATCACATGTACCCTTTTTTACACCACTGTCATAGCAAAAATCATGGTCCATACATACTGCATCCAGTTCATTGACAGGGGGTCCATTATCTAGGGGATTTCCTGGCCCACAATAATTATATCCTGGGAGTGTTAAACCTTTCTTAGGTAATAAAGGTAACATTGCTTTGTGAATATCTAAATTACCCCCTGTACTTTTAACAAACTTTGATTTCATTTTTCCACAAGATGAACAAGTAGCTTTTATCATTTTTCTCCCGTTTTTTGTTGTAACATAATGAGGATTTATATTATCAGTAAATCTTCTTTCTTTCAAACAATATATTTTATTCTGTAAACTCATCTATATCATATGTATTTAAAACTTTTTAGTCGGTTTTAACTGGGTTTAAAACCTGTGGGTTTTTAATTGTCCAGCATTGAATTTTTTAGAATAGGGACAAGGGGTCAGTTCGGACCAAAGACTAAATCTTTTTTTTTGGTTAAACCAGAGGTTTTCATTCGGTTTAACTAAAGATTTAAAAGATTTTCAGCTTGTATCTTTGATAAAACCTGTGGGTTTTTAATTGTCCGGCATTGGTCAGTTCGGACCGGGGACTGAATGTTAAATTAGGTGAAATATGGCTCCGCTGCGGTATTGCTGAAGGCCGCCGGCCCATGACAACATGATATAACAAAATATATATTACACTTATTGACAATGTGGTGTATGGTACATAAGTCTACATACATGTACAAGTCAGTTCAAAAGATCTTTTCGGAGTTTGCTTGCATACCATATATACATTGATAAATTATTGACAACAATTTCATTTGAAGAAGACATCAATATATATAGAACACGTGTACATTGACATTCGTAAAGAATTTGTGAGGAATATACTTATGCCTGAGGTCGCTATACACAGGACATTTAAGAACAAAATGATATTCTTTTTCTATATCGTTTTGACAAAGTATATAAATACGTTGATGCCTAGATATATTATTATATCGCCCTCTTTCAATATCCAAATCATGAACTGAACATCTTAGTGTACTAAGTTTCCATTTCTAAGTTCCCTGTACTGGTTATTTGAGCTTTCACTCTGTCCCTCTGCTCAGTTCGTGATGTGTCTGTACTTCCTTCTCTATCAGTACAGACACATCACGAACTGATAGAGAAGGATTTTTACTTTCATAGCGGCTGCCTTGCTATGTAAAGCGTCTTTATACAAAAGTGCTACATAAGTCTGGTAAAACATATAATTTAGTTAATGTCTAACATTGCTAACACTTGTGCAGTACTTTGTTGAAATGATGCTGATATGAGTGATATTGCAAAATATGATACAAATATTTTTGCCCACCTGAGCCGAAGGCTCATGTTGAGCTGTTAGGATCGATGAATGTCCGACGTCCGTCCGTCTAATCACATTTAGTTTGTTTCCACTCCAACATCCGAAATTTGTAAGAAATCTTAATCAAACTTGGTCAAAATGTTTTTGATAACAATACCTCGAATGAGTTTCGTTTTTGGTTAGATCGAATCATGTCCGGGTTTATGTGCCCTTGATGGACAGAATTTGTTATACTTCACTTTGTTTACATTTAGCGATTTCATTTCTGCCTTGATACTAATTATATTTATAAAAAAATGTGTACGACCTCATAATCTTAGATTGGTTAGATTATTATAAAACTTTGGGTTGATATGACCAGAGTATGTGCCCTTGATACTACTCGTAAATGCAAAGAAAATAGTACACAGGATATTCAAACGTTTGTTTTTGCTTAAAGAATAATCCAGCAAAAGCGAACATGTAATGTTACTGGATACAATCTTAGACACTTTTACAAAAATCTATATAGCAGTTTAACCACATGCCATCTGGCCACGTTATGAGTAGGCTTCATGTCCAACGACCGCTTGTAACAAGTGAACGCGTCCACTAATCTGTCTTCAAGTTCCATACACTGACCGAGTAGATTCAGGGCTGTTTCCCTATGGGAGAGGCTGGGCTCTGAATCAATCGTATGAATCAGTCTGCATAGAGCTCTCTGTTGACCAAGGTGATTGTCCAGTCTTCTGTATGTCATGTACTGGAGGTAGTAAAGGTATGGAAGGGAATCAACAACCGCCCAGTCAATCCAATGACAATGCTTATCTCTTGTCCGCAGTTCTTCTTCTGTACATCTGAACATTTCATATTGCAAAGCAGTTGATACACAACGTTTCTCATCTCGAGTGAAAACCACCCCAAAGGCAACATTTGTGTTCATTAAAGTTTTGTTATCATTACTTAAAAAACAATTATCTGAAAATCTTAGGTCGCACATATCATCACGGATGGGTGTACTGTCGCAAGCACAAATCGGTTGAGTAGTTCTGGTATCATACCTTTGTTCCACATCATTGAGAATGACTGATGCCTTGCCTATATCCCCAGAACAGAATAGAACAGACGCTAGTTTCAGACGTCCTGATGCAACATCAGAGTCAATACCTAACGACAGCCATTGTAATGATTCGGCAGAAATACACTGACCACGTGATATGTCAGCAGATGCTAATTTTGTACCCATTGTTGTACATAGTAAAGGTGCCGTCATCTCGGCTGCAACACGATCAGAGCAGCTACCATTTTCACGAAATTGCAACACTTTCCGAAAGCCGTATTTCATATCATCAAAATTCAATGTGTGAGTATTACTGGTATTAAAACGATCTACCATAGCTTGAAAGTATTTATGAAATAATCGATAAAGGTCATAATGTACCACTCTGTATGTATTCATGTGTGGTGACATAAACTTATTATTTCTCATATTGAAAGGATTGTACGTTGCAAAAAGTCGCAAGCCAATATTATCTATCTTTATCCCTAAAATCGCGATACAATTACTGTCAATTATATTTCCTATGGCATGTACTACATTATGTCTTGTTTCTAGATCCAGCCGCCCATCTAGTAAATTATTTTCTGGAATAAAGTAATGTGGACAATTATTTGTGAATACGCATAACTGCAGAAGTCGCAAGCTCATCATGATACAAGAAACAAGATTTTCCTCCATCCATAGTTCTTGGCTTATTATTTCAACTAAATGCATTAGAACAGTTTTACATTGATAGCTTGTCAGAATGTCATTAAGAAATGCTTTCATTATCATTTTCAGAACAACGTAACATTTGATCTGTGTAATATTCATGTTGAACATCACACAACGTTCTGCTAAAGACGTAGAGATTCTCCACTCTAGTCTTTCAGTTTCACTCAAGCAGTGTCCAGTAGGCACGACAAAGCACCCACTGTTTACTGCAAAACACTTGAGATTCCTATCAGACCATGTGTCTTCTGCAGCTCTTGTTACCCAAGGTAAAGCTTCTGTTGGCCAGCTCTTACAAGGCAAACCCTTCACATAATCAGCGTTCAAATATGCATTTGATGAAGCAGGACCATGTCGTATCATTCCCATATCATCATTATGAAAAAGTGTATTTTTCACCAGTACTCGCCCTTCATCATCATATTCACAGTCATCAGTAGGTAAATCTTCCCATGCTGCAGCAATATCAGACCTTAACACCTGAAGTCTACAATAACCTGGTGCTACATTGTCCCGAAGCATCAGTAAGTTTGCTTTACCTCGCTCCCATTGACGCCAGTCTTGTATTATTTTGTACATATTAGGGCAGATCAATGTATCTCTATCAGCATTAAGTCCTAGTGTAGTAGTTCCCTCTGTTTGACTACCAAAATAGAAATGTGTAATATCACCTTTACTGATGACATAATCCTTTAGTGTGTATAAACTTTCCATTAGAAGTCCCGTTCTTCTCCTCATCATAACTGTCCTTTTATTCACTCCTATTTCATCCAGGACATGCGACAAGCGGAAGGAAAAATCACGTACCTCGTCTGATAGTCTATTCATGATACGGTCCTACAAGAATAAAGATAGATGATTTTATCTTTTCATTGATAGAACACGGTATTTTAAGACTACAGTTTAAATAATTTTTCTTTCTGATTTGTTTACAAAAGATCTTAATTAATTTCAGGCAAGAATTACTGGAGTATGTAGGTATGTTTTAGGAGAAGGGTGTCTTGGGCGAAGTTTCAGATAATACTGAGATACATCGTAATAGTTCTTTGCTGTCAAAATGGAAATGTCGAACAAGGGAGATAGTTTACATTTAATTGAATCAAGAGTTGTTTAGCTTCGTTCATTCAATTGAACTTTAATTAAATATCTATAAGTTACTTTATATAATAGCTGCATGCAAATTCTATCTCAAAGCGGGCCATGATTTGTAATGAATTTCATTTAGAGATATCTCACTAGCTTATATCAGATATGGTAAATGTGTGAAAGTCCAATCTAGTACATTCAATGGTTACTGAAATATGAGCATGCACGCAAATCTTATGTGTCGCGCCGACACCAATACCGACGTCCACGCATGGACGTAGATCAAACTTTCCACCTACTAATTAATTTAATTAAACTTTACCGACAAGCGCTTACTGTGGCATACTCTGTTACTCAATTGAGTAAACTTTGAAATAAAAGAAAAGAAAAGAAACAAGAAGGCAAGACTGGCCCTCAGTGGCTCACCTAACATTGACTTAAACGGATTGAAATAAGTCGAGCTAAATAAGGCCATACTAAATTGATTAATAGTTCTTCGGAAAAATTTCAAAAAAAAAATTGGAGGGAGCGAGCGAAATTTTATTTTTCTCAATTTTGATTTTTTCAGAGGCGGGCAGATTTTACATGGAGCGAGCGGGTGTTTATTTTTCCAGCTTGGACCCTAAAAGGAGGCATAACCAGTTATGATTATACATGAAGATAACATTTTTTTAAGAATAACACAGAAATCAAACATTTACAGTATGACTAACACAGTAGATGGCTTTTCTATATGTTTTAAAGACTACATGAATGGTTTTGCAAATAAATTCTTGCCAAACCTCACTGAATCAGTTTGTTTTTATTTTGTATTTATAATTACTAAGGGATGAGTGTCTTATTTTTAATTTTGATTGTTCTACATTAATCTGAAGTCGTGCCCATTTTACGGCAGAGGATGAGGAATATTTAAGACAAAACGGACACCCAAGTGGAATAACATATCTTCTGAAACTCAGTTAGAAGGCTTCGGCACATGAGCAACTTTGTGCCCCTATTGAAACTCCAGATGGTAGAGGTGAAGGGAAAGTAATAAATCACTTGACCAGTGAGACCAAACGGAGTTGGGCACACAAATGCTTCGACATTGCTCGAATCCCATTGGAATAATTTCTTAACAGATCAGGCTAGCTTAAGTTTTTGTGGTAGCGGTTCATTTCAGTCAAAAATGATATCAGACGGACAAAATATGATCCCAATATGGCCACTCTTAAAAGTGTTATTTGTTGTGCTTTGATTGACCAAGAAATTTTGAGTTGGGAAGGTCTGTTTTTTTCAGTTTCTTTCTTTCAATCAATTCACAGCCAATTAATATACAAACAGGGAAAATTGGGGTTACAATACAACAGAAATTATCTTTATATCTACATTACTTATTTGAAAAGCTAAACATTTTTTTGAATTGAATATATTCATTTTTATAGAATATCTGACTGTCGGACTAAAGAAGTTACGTTCAAAATGATTTGGGTCCCGAGACAATTAAATTTAATGTGATGGATCAGTCAGGATCTGTTAACAAACTTATTTTTTTAAAGAAAGCACTTTGCTTTGGCTCTAGATCTAACATATTGAACTAAACAACTGATAACAAATAGTTTGAAAACTTTATCTGAACATTATTTCTATGTTTAATCCAAATATTTTTAATTGAAACCCCGTGCACGTCTTACAAGTCGGGCTTTGTTCTTTTCACTGTATTCTGTATTGAATAATCGTAGAACGTGCCTACTTCATCACCTACCGGCACATCGAAGGCCAAGTGTGGCATTAGCACAGACACTCCAGATTTAAAACAGATGATGAACAACATCATAATTCCTGACTTTTTTAGTTTGAGTCATCAGCTACATGTATTACGAACGCATGAATTCCGATCAATATCGCTTTGACGCATTAAAACAGCGATAAAACCTGTTTTGCCGTTATCATTCCGGGCCGCGTAATCAGAAAAAAAAAATTATTTTTTCGGAGATTTTTACGTACTTGTGGGCGGGTGATTTTTTTTTCTTTTTCTCGGGAATGAAATCATTGATGCGGTAGTTCCGACGAACGACAAATCATTTTGATATATGGCCTGATCGGACAAATGTGACCTTCAAATATGACCCCACTCTGGAGAGGGGTGGGTTACATGGTTCAAAGACTTATGAAATAAAATTTTAAAATCTTTTCCACAGTTCTGCATCGTGTTCAGTTTTCAAAAAAAAAAATAACATCTCAGGAACATCTCTATAAAGCTTCATCAAAATTGGCCTTGTGGCTTAAAAGGAGATGTTGTTTAAAGGAACATGTTGACGGACGACGGAAAATATCACTTTGTGCTCATGTGAGCTGACACACAGGCACGGGTCCAGTGTTTATTTTTTGGAAATATTTCAGTTATCCCCGGTGATTTCATTCCGGATAGCGGACGTGTTCCTGGTTTTTATCACTTCGTTTGGCAGCTGAAATTGCCGGGGATATTTGAAATAGTTCGCTCCTAAGGACTTGTACTGTGTATTTCAAAGCAATTTATGGGGTCAGTTTAGTATTTATGGAAGGCTTTAAATGTTTCGAAGGTGCAATCATGCAGGTAGCTGTATAAACTCCGATTTTGAAATGTTCTACAAGTTTGCCGAGTAGCTTCCCATCGCGTTACGCTCGCATAGTTCACCTTTTCCATGTATATGATATTGTGACCGGATTTTTTGTCATCGACTTTTTTCATTTGACTAACATCTATAAAGTATATTTGTGTGAAAAAAAAACAACATATTTTTATATCAAACAAAAAAAATAGACACTGGACCCGTGCCTGTGAGCTGACACGCTATTTTATTTTCATTTAGATGATCACAAGTAAAGGCTAAGAGAGGGGTGAATGGAGGTGGAGGTGTTTCTTTAGTATTTAATATGATGTCATGTGTATCCCAGATATAAACGTCGCATTCGCTTGAAATTCTATTAGGGTATAAACGTGTCTTCTAAATGTTTTAATTTTAAATCAGTTTGTTCCAGTAAACACTGTTGCAGTAAAAAATATAAGTTTATTTTACAATTATTGATCAACAGTTATTGAAATGCAGGTATTTATCTAACAAAAAAAAACAACAATTATTAGGATAAATCCGGTTCTAGTTCATTATCTCCAATAATTCAATGGAAATTAAAGTGTTGTATAACAGATCTCTCAAACTTTTTATGTTGATCAAATCTGATATCCGATGACTTGCTACGGACTGTTGTTTTAGAAAGGCAAATGTTGATTTCAGCGCAGGTTCCTATAGGTACTTTTTCACGAACCTACCTATTGATAAAATTGATGGACTTGCTCGACTAGCTTGGTTAAAGCTGGCCTGCAACATTTTTTTCCTTTTCATTTTGAACAACTTAAAAGAAAGAGAGGACCCGCTGCGACCCGTTAACAAAAGAGTATAGGGCCATGCCCCACTATTCAAACAAAAGAAAGTAACAAAAGAAATGTCCCCTTCCTTCATTTCGGTGGCACGTCCGGGTGAATTATTGATTTCCACTTTTCTACGTTATTAGATACGTGACCTCAAGGACAGAACTATGGTAAAATACGATGATAAGGCAGAACTATAAGCTTAATATCATCGCTATAAGTAAGGTCATCTTTTGTTCATGTGACCATTAACTTGCATTCTTGGTTGTTTTATTTAAAACGTAAACTTCAGTTTATGTGGTACATAGTCGATGAATATACATTAAAATGGTTTTAAGCCATACCTGATAGCGCATCATATCTGCACGTTGAGGAAATAATTGCCCGTATTGTTAGAACGGTCTTTAGGACTAACATTTTTTTTTCTAAAACTGAGTATACATTTTGACAGTGGAGGCAACAACCACAACAATGACAAGGGAACAATCTAAGGTCCTTCCTTTGATTTACTTTTTACTTAGTCAATATTTTTCAATATATTTGAAGTTGTAAAACCACAGATTAATATTTTACCATGTAGAAACAGCGTGGTTTCACCTTGGCTAAATACGCCAAGAACTGTGAATACTAAGTTAAGGTAAAGGTAGTTAACAAGTAGAGATAGACCCTAACATTTTCATTGATAGAAATACATAAAATAAAGTCTAGAAATTGATTTCCAAGTCCTTGAAATTAACAAAAATGATTTCACAAATGTGCAATGTATGATAGTTTTGCTAATATCAATAACAGAAATTTTACTATTTAATTCAAAGTTGTGATCCGCAAAGAATGTCAACTCTTGCCTTGGGCTAGTACTTTAAAGCAGAGATATTTATTAGTTTACTTCCCTTGCAATTACACAATAGAGTAGAAAACGAAAACGGTTTAAAACACAATAATATACATTTTTGCACAACAAAATCGTTTAGGATTTATTAATATGTGTTTGATTTAACCCTTTACCACTGGTTCCTATGATTTTGTCAACTTACTTATGGTAAAAAATAACTTTTAACAAGCCGATAATAAAATGAAATACCAGTAAGTATTTTATAGTGCAAATAATACAGTTTTGCTTGTATCGAAATGTCACAATAGAATCAATTTTGTAATACAGAACACCTGGTAGGATTAGTAAAGGTGCAATTATATTGATCTCTTTTTCCTATGCCTATAACAAGACCACCCGCCTTACTACTTCAGGAGAGCACAGATCTGAGAGTCACGAGTTTGAACCTCTGGCGAGTAGCATGCATTACATGAAGACTTGATAAAATACTATATTTCTCCACTGATTTGATGTGCTAAGGGTAATAACTGGCTCTGATAGAACCTCATTCCCTCAAAAGCAGTTACTTTCGAGCCAAATATTCCCATATACACCGACAATCAGCGACATGATATTTGTTTCGTGCATATCATATTCGGCAAATGAAAGTAGAATAATAAATCAAGCAATTTAATTCCTGACAGGGTATGTTTGTTGCAATATCGCTTTTAAATTCAGCACGAAACTTTTACGTTCGCAGACGTGAAATACGCCTTGACCAGGTTGTTTCTTCGTTTGCAGCAGAAGATTAAGGTTTTTTGATGTTGAAGCATAGTGTTTGAATCGAGAAATCATAAAGCAAACAGACAGAATATCAAGATTTCTCTGCACGTAAAACTACTGCATTAATCTACAAATAGGTGTAGTTCGTTAAACGTCAGTTACAACACGATAATTATATAACTCATGCATCGGTTGTAAGCTCGAGCTTCTTAGCACTGTTGAAAATATGTAAATCTCATGTCTGCTATTCCATTTTTATTCATGTGGGTGACCTTAATTTCATTCCTAGAGAACAAGTTCACACTGTAACAATTTTCAAGCCTCCAGGAGCATTGGTGTGATTACTTGTCCGCCAATATACAGCTAAAATATTTTTGAAAAACTGCTGTAAATCGAAATAAATAAACAAAAATACACTGACAGTAACAGTCATAGCCTCACCTTGAATTCAAGACTAAAAAAATAAAGTAGCGATCCTGCGATTCAGATGTTTTTAGGTTTGTTTTTTTTCTGACAAGTTATTCTGTGACGGTTATTTAGATATTGTATTGATAGACGTGCGTTACCAAATATAACTGTCAAACTGACGGCGTTCAGATATCATGCATGCTGTTCAGAGAGTTGAACAGAAAATTTAATGGTAAAAAGTTTTAAGGTCAAACATTAGATATGAGTTGTAATAATCATATTCTGAATTATACCGGAAGGCATATCAGAATATATGTCTGAATTATCTTGCTAAACCCAGCCAAAGGCCCTCCGTTTGTTGTCATTATTTCAAAAATTTGTCGGGGAAGCAAACCCGCGGGACTCCGATGACCTACTCAAATTCTACTCATGCTACGCACCTGGCTATTGGTATTATTTCACTCTTGAAATGTATATAACATAAAATAAGACAATGTCACGTGTATAACTGTAAGCTTTCGCGTTACTTAAAAGCGAATGAAGGGTGTTTATTCTGCGGGCCACTTTCTAAAGTGTGGCAATAAGAGGGTACCTGACTTCAATTAATTTTCATTTCACTGCATACTTTCTACCCCATTTTTTCTTTTCGTTTTCTTTAATCAAATGTAAGGATACCTTGTGGAGATAGGTCAACGACGGAGTTAAAATCTACAAACTGAATAAAAATTGATCAGAAGTGGCTGAATCTTAAACGAAGCAAAAAACATTTTCATTAGTATAAAATTGCAAATTATCTGTAGCCATTTTAATCTCATATATTTGTCTTTTTTTCTGTATGATGTATAGCTTCTGATTTTCTTGAATAAATTTGTTTACGTTTATACATAACAGCCTTTTTAATCGTTTTAATTATATTATCTGAATATAACGCGTTTATTTTCTGCGACAAGAGTCTGCGGGCACCTCTTAATTATGGTTCAAGTTAATTAGGATTAGGATTCATTTTAACAACAGTTACTTGGCAGTCAGAATTAAACCGAGCCCACAATATTTTCATTTTTACGTGTTTTGGCGACATGTAGTTTATAATTTTCGGCAAAGTGCATCATCTATGCTTTTTAACATTCATAACTGTAAAATATATTGTACATAATCATAACTTATATTTATTTACCTGTTTTTTTATATCCTCCCAAAACTGCGCAATTCTCTAATTAGTTTTAATAATTATTCAGATAACAGACTTTTTGTTGTTCGTTTCAGCATGAATAAGTATGAATACAGAATAGTATCCGGTTACAACATGAACACATTCAAACTATATGATTAACCTACATTGCAATATTTACACTTAAACCGGATTTTCTTTCTGATTTACGACACTTTAAAATAATATAGACTTATTAATGGATTTCAGGTCTCTGGTTAAAACTGTTTCCCGAGATCCAAAGAAACCAGAAATAAGCTTTTATAAAACATTTATAAAGTCGTTTGATTTTAATTTGATTTTGAACTGCAGACCTGACAGTAGTACAGACTATAACCCGGCGATTGATATAATAAAGCGTGTTGAAAAACAAAAATCCAAACATATTGATAATTAAAGTACAGACAATCGTCTTTAAAACGCAGGAATATGAATCATTCATTATCCCTTTACAGCATGTGCGAACAAACGTTTAATTTGCCCATTTTCTAATATTTGTTCATTAAAGAGTGGTATATCAGTGTTACCAATTATGAAAATGTCATATTCAATCTTCAGTGGAAGGTAATCCAAACCTTAATGTAATCCAACAACAAAGAAAATATCAGTTATTTGTCAAAAGACCTAAAACAATAATTCATTGTTTTAAAAGAACGTTAAAATTGGACTTACCAGTGTATTTTCTTGTTTAATCTGTCAGAAGTAGATGGTGTAGTTATTCAAGGTGACTTATTTTTAACGTTTCTTCTGCGCTGTTTATTTTGTCGTCATACTACGGAAATAGCTGGATTGGTTTGTGTACAATCTAGGCGAGAAGCCTTCACTCTATAAAGATATAGCAAACATCCTATATATGAATCTTCGATAGAATATGAATGGATGAAACATTTTACACCCTACGATTTCAACAGCATTCTGTTTAATATCATAAGAATTATTCTATTTGAAAACGTAATTATGATTAAATGCCGTACTGATTTATGCGCAGTGTCTTAACACATGCTTTGATCCCTACGAGAGGATTTTAGCTCAGTTTTGATTCAGCAGTGACGTCATAAAATTTGACATAAAGTTTCCTTTTCAAAAAGAAAGGCTTGGCTGGTTTTGGCATAGTCTACATAACTGGACAAGTGGGGGTAGGGATCATTACATAAGATCCTATGCAAAACATGACTACGATTTTCTACTGCTGTTCCGATGGGAACGCCAGTCTTAACTTGCAGAGCTACTTCCTTAACTAGTTTTAATAACAACCCTACAACAATAATCGAACCAACCATAATGGTCTATTCCTTACAAACGTGTGCACGTACGAAAAACAGCTCAGATTTGCCGTGGCATTCACCAGTAATTACAATACGAACACTGAAATATAAACACTGATATACAAAATACCGTGGTATTGTGAAAAAAAAAATATGGTTTAATATACCTTGCAGAGCTACTTCCTTGACTTGTTTTAATAACACCTCTACAACAATAATCGAACCAACCATAATATGGCGGCAAAATGTCTTTTGAGACACCTTGTTGCAGGTTACATCCTTTCAGTGGGGTGTTCTCAAACAAATTTAACAACTGCCCGTTAAATCTTTTTAACAATTACTACAATGGATAAATGTAAACTCAATCATGAATAATGTAAACGTCAAAATTGAGAAGTTGTCAGTTTATCATACAGACTTACGTTTTATAGTTATATTTATATTGCTGTACGCCCCCATTTTAATAATAGACAAACAGGAGCAACTGCAATCGGAAAATTCCAATATTTCCGCATTGCGCAGCCTACGTCACAGGTCACTTGTTCCTGCAACCAATCACTGAATTCGTAACATATTGATCTCGATCTGCGGCAGCTTCCCGGCTTTTCGTATCTTACAAATACACACTTGGGTACAAAAAACCCGAAAACAATACATAGGCTTGGAACCGTAGCTCCAAGCCAACAACGTATTACGTCATAATGATGAGACATAATTCAAAAGTAAAGCTCGCAACATTTGGTCAAATAAAAACATTTTATCACTCCTGATTCAATTAATAAGCATCCTTACTTGTGTCTCTATATTGTATTAACTGATGAAATAAAGGAACAGGTTGTTTCTAGATTAGGACAATTATGGCAGTTTCATTTATGACAGAACTACTTAACGCAACGACTGATCTGAAGATCATTTGGAAGCAAAGAGTGAAACCAAGCAGAATAATAGCAGACCATGTTTGACCGCGGCTGTTCATCAGAGGTAGTAAAATAAGCAACACCTTCACGCCCCCTAACACCGGCTTAAGCTGAACTCTATTACACTTGAATTGAATAGAGACCAGAAAATACAAGGAAATTCATTGATGCAAGCATCAAAGACGCCGCCAAGTGTTGTGTCTGAAGTACATTTATTGCAATATGAGAAATCACCTAATCTTTACTTATGACTGGCTACAAGTTATCAACATTAGCACATAAAACAATATATTTTATAAAGTGTTTAAAACATGAAGAATAAACATGATAGAAAAGTTTTACCATGCAATACAAATCCTCTACCTGCAATGACATTAACATTGCGAATAGGTGGTATAGGTGCATACAAAATTAAAGTAATTATTTCACTAACTAAGGTCACCTCCTGTGAAAAGTTCTTATATGCAGGAGCGTGTGTATGAAGTTTCACAGAAATGCAGTTTGTTGGGAAATGAGGAAATGTTGAAATTATTTCAAAGTTGTGGTTCACAGAAACCATTATTTTTATTATCATGTAATGTAATGAGTGTTTTCTGTTTACTGATGAAGTTTTATGGACCTTAGTCACCTACATTATAGATTTCAGAATGCAGATTATACACAGCAATTTACTGTTTCCGTTGCCAGAAACAACCAAAAATTTTGTCCAAGAAAAGAATGATATAACATAAATAATCTCTATATTGCCCCTATTCACAAAGCATGAATCTTTCTTATATACTTTTGAATATCATAGAATTCTTTTTTTTTCCGGACGAACGATCAACTTGAAGTCCTCGTTGAACTGTAAGGTTACTAGGAGTATATCAGTGTCTAGATTCAAATCTAATATTACAAGAAATTTAGCAAGCATAATAACCTACTGACAAAGTGTAGAAAATATTTCAATGAAAATGTTTTTTTTTTTTTTTTTTTTTTTTTTTTTTTTTTTTTTTTTTGTCAGGAATGGACAAATACAAAAACTATCTATTAAATTAAAAAGAAAAAAGAAAAAAAGAAGCAAGTAACAAGATATAATAAAACCAGAGCAACTGACTAGTCATATAAGATCAATGAACATATAAATTCAATAAGGAATTCTATTTTAAAGTCACTGATGCTTTGATAAGTTATGGTCCCATGGCTTTTGATATTTCGATCTAACCACATTTAAAGAAGTATTAACTTGTCACTGACAAATTCAGCCAAATGCTCTTTAGCCCGCTATTGCACACCTTAGTTGACAGTGTATATCTGTAAACAATGAGTAGATCTATATGACACATAAGCAAAAAAAAAGAAAGAAAAAAAGAAAAAAAACATTCAAACAAAAAAAAAACAAATAGAAATAGGATTTTTTTTTAAATATTCTCTTCGAAGTTTACTGCAAGATTATTGTAAAATACACGAACGCTCCCTTGTTCAGGCGATTCACGCGTTGCAGTATGGTATATCTGTGGTGTGTTCTATTTATAGAAAACGAGATAGGTAAGTAGGTCATGCTAAGAACAGAAATAGAAAACTTGACTTACAGAGTAACCTCCCTTATCAATAAATCGGATCAACATTTTTGACGAAATTGTAAATAAAAAAAATATGCTCTGTTCGACAAATAAAGAGAGGAAAGACAGATAGCATTGTTTTAAATTACATAATAAGTTGCATTACATACATTTTTATGTTTTCTTTCTGCCATTTTTTTTTTGTTTATTCACTAAAATGTATTGTGCAATATCGTTGATCCTTTTACAAACTATTCGCTGTGTTCAGTTTATCACTCCGAAACTATTCATTACCATCTTTACAGGGTCCGAAATAAAAGTGTATCCCATATACTCGACACCGCCTTCAGGGCGGCGTCGAATAACAACACCCATAGCTGATAGTCTATTAGAAAATCTCTTATCTTATCCTTATTTACTTCTAATGTGTAAAATTCTCATTAAATGTGAATGAAGTAAGTATGCAGATCCTTGTGTGTGTGCGTGTGTATTGATCGAGTGAGACTTCTGTTTATCGGTTGTTTGTGGCTATTACAGGACAAGGCAAGTAACAAGTATTAGAGACAAGTGTGTACGGGTGTCCTACATAGACGGTGTTAAAACAATGTTTGTTTGGGATGTGGATGCATCATATTAATGTAGGTAGCCGGAAAGGTTGCTTAAGGCGAAAGTGCTGTATTCTCGCGATTCTGAAATTTTACATAAACTGTGCTCTGTTGTGAATGAAAACCACACATAAACGTGTTTATGTGATAGTTTCTTTTTAATGATTTTTTTGTTGTTTTTTTTTTCAATAAAATTTGAGTATAATATACCTTTTATCAATGGTTCGGGTCTTGCAGCAGCCAAGTCTTTTTATTCCGTTAAAACGTAGATACATTAAGTTCTAATTTTGTCGACACAGAACAATTAATGCAGGCATTGACAAATTCCAGCTAGATGTTTCCATTGACATCTACAGTCATGTTACCTCATTCGAAGATATTTATAAACCATGCATGCTGCTAATTCTATTCTATATTCGAATCAGAATGTCTTTATGATTTTATTAATATTTATTATCATTATTTGAGCACGGATAATGTTTACTTTTCTGCAGGACATTTTCGATAAAAGAGGAAACAGCAAATTTTAGTTAAATTATTTTCATGTCACAAGATATATGGCATGTCAAACGTTGCTAAATTATATATATATGTTATATTATTGTATGTTTGTTATTGTTATTCAATGTCTTGTCATTCATATTCTAAAAGTCATTATTGTTATATTTCGTTATTCTTATTGTATCTTTAATATTGTTATTCAATGTCGTGTCATTCATAGTCTAAGACTTACCATTGTTATTGTATATGTCGTTACTTTTATTGTATGTTCGATATTCTTATGGTAAACGGCATTATTGTTATTCTATATTTCGTTATTCTTATTGTATCTTTGATATTGTTATTCAATGTTGTGTCATTCATATTCTAAGTATTACCATTGTCATTGTACATGTCGTTATTCTTATCGTATGTTCGAAATTCTTATGGTAAAAGTCATCATTGTTGTTCAATATCTGACGATTCTATTTACAAAACGTGTCAACCTTATTCTATGTTATGTGGTTGTATTTGTATAGCATCGCTGTGCTATTTATATCGCGGAAAATCGCACATAAAATAAGAATATCAAGCTTACAAAAACAATAATAAATATACAACAACAATAACGTCCTTTACAATAAGAATATCGAACATACAATAAGAATAACGACATATAGAATAACAATGGTAACACTTAGAATATGAATGACACGACATTGAATAAAAATATCAAAGATACAATAAGAATAACGAAATATAGAATAACAATAATGACATTTACCATAAGAATATCGAACATACAATAAGAATAACTACATATACAATAACAATGGTAAGACTTAGAATATGAATGACACGACATTGAATAATAATATCAAAGACACAATAACAATAACGAAACATAAAATAACAATAATGACTTTTACCATAAGAATATCGAACATACCATAAGAATAACGACATATACAATAACAATAGCAAATTTTAGAATATGAATGAAACGACATTGAATAACAATAACAAACATACAATAGTAATAACATACATATATAATTTAGCAACGCGTGACACGCCATAACTATCTGTAAAAATGTTATATCGTTAAATGATTCGAAAGAAGTTCAGGATTTCAAAAAAAATTTTTTTAAAAAATTAGTAGATTGTAACTATCTTTATGGCATGTCAAACGTTCCTAATTGTATGTTATTATTATTGCATGTTTGTTATTGTTATTCAATGTCTTGTCATTCATATTCTAAAAGTTATTAATGTTATTCTTTATTTCGTTATTCTTATTGTATCTTTGATATTGGTATTCAATGTTGTGTCATTCATATTCTAAGTATTACCATTGTTATTCTATATATCGTTATTCTTATTGTATGTGGTAAAAGTCATCATTATTGTTCAATATCTGACGATTCTATTTACAAAACGTGTCATTCTTATTGTATGTTATGTGATTGCATTTGTATAGCGTCGCTGAACTATTTATATCGCGGGAAATCGCACATACAATAAGAATATCAAGCTTACAAAAACAATAATGAATATACAACAACAATAACGTCTTTTACAATAAGAATATCGAACATACAATAAGAATAACGACATATCCTTTCCGCAGCCTTAACGTACTAAAACGTATTAGCGTCTGATGGCCCTTTCACACTTCCGTAGAAACAACATTTATTACACGAAACTTATTTTGAAAATATTTCTGAAATGTCTCGGTCTGCAGCTCTCAAATGCGGTTATATCTTACATCTCAGGCATAAACTGTAACTCTCAAAAATGACATTTTGAACGATTTCATGAAGTTCAAAAATTATCATTGTACCCTTGGTCCGTTACGGACCCCTGTGGGATTTGTGTTTATCCAGAGCTCAAATATTTTCCATAGATTAAAAGCTGACATATTGTACTAAAGCCCAGGTAATTTCAATTCGTAATAAAGTGCTGAAAATTGGCTCCCCAATAGCAAAAAAAAAAAAAATGAAGTCCAGGCGCATACATTTAGACGGGATGAACCTGCGCGTGACCTCTGAATATCTACGAATCAAAATGCGGCTTTCGTTTTCAAGTTTATATTTATACTTTCATTTTATTCACTTCTGGAAACAGCTAAAGGTCGAGTGACGTTATTTTCTGTGTTGTAAAAACATACATATGCCTGGCGAGATTGCATAAATATGTGCTGGCCGTACTAAGGTTATAGAATAACAATGGTAACACTCAGAATATGAATGACACGACATTGAATAACAATATCAAAGAAAAAATAAGAATAACGAAATATAGAATAACAATAATGACTTTTACCATAAGAATATCGAACATACCCGAAGAATAACAACATATACAATAACAATAGCAAATTTTAGAATATGAATGACACGACATTGAATAACAATAACAAACATACAATAATGATTACATACATATATAATTTAGCAACGTTTGACATGCCATACGCATTCATTTAACACATTTTATAAATTAACACACGAGGCCATACCAAATTGATTTGTCGTTCGTCGGAACTACCGCATCAATGATTTCATTCCCGAGAAAAAGAAAAAAATCACCCGCCCGCACGTACATAAAAATCTCCGAGTTTTTTCTGCTTACGCGGTCCGGAATGATAACGGCAAAACAGGTTTTATCGCTGTTTTAATGCGTCAAAGTGATATTGATCGGAATTCATGCGTTCGTATTCATGTAGCTGATGACTCAAACTCAAAAAGTCAAAAATTATGATATTGTTCATCTTTTGTTTTAAATCTGGAGTGTCTGTGCTAGTGCCACACAGGGCCTTCGATGTGCCGGTAGGTGATAAAGTAGGCACGTTCTACGATTGTTCAATAAAGTGAAAAGAACAAAGCCCGACTTGTAAGACGTGCACGGGGATTGAATTAAAAATATTTGTATTAAACATAGAAATATTGTTCAGATAAAGTTTTCAAACCATTTGTTATCAGTTGTTTAGTTCAGTATTTTAGATCTAGAGCCAAAGCCAGTGCTTTCTTAAAAAAAAAACGTTTGTTCACAGATCCTGACTGATTAATTGTCTCGGGCCCAAATCGTTTTGAACGAAACTTCTTTAGTACTGCAGTCAGATATTCCATCAAAATGCATATATTCAATTTAAAAAAAAATGCTTAGCTTTTCAAATAAGTAGTGCAGATATAAAAAATAATTTCTGTCGTATTGTAACCCCAATTTTCCCTGTTTGTTTATTAATTTGCTGTGAATTGATTGAAAGAAAGAATCTGAAAAAGCACACCTTCCCAACTCAAAATTTCTTGGTCAGTCAAAGCACAACAGAGACAGAGGCTAGAGATATTGTAAATTTTATGAGAAAGTGGTATCAGAGAGGATTTTATGGCCAAGTGCTTTACAGGTAATGACTCTAACGACTGATGCCAGTCTAGCCTTCAGATTAATGTAGAACAATCCAAATTAAAAATAAGACACTCATCTTTTAGTAAGTATAAATACAAAATAAAAACAAAGTGATTCAGTGAGTTTTAGCAAGAATTTATTTGCAAAACCATTCATGTAGTCTTTAACACATATAGAAAAGCTATCTACTGTGTTAGTCACACTGTAAATGTTTAAGTTCTGTGTTATTCTTAAAGAAATGTTAACTTCATATATAATCATAACTGCCAAAAAAAAAACCCGCTCGCTCCATATAAAAGCTACCCGCCTCTGAAAAAAATCAAAATTGAGAAAAAAAAATTTCGCTCGCTCGCTCCCATTTTTTTGGAAAATTTTCCAAAGAACTATGAATAAATTTGGTATGACCTGAAGGCAAATTTCCTAGGACAATTTCTTTCAAAAGTTGATGCAGTGTTTTAACATTTTTGAGTGCATTTTTGAATGCAATGCGCCTGACAGGTAGCGAATCGGTAACCATTATTTAATAGCTATCGGCTGACCACCGAGGCTCTTTTCACTAGCAAGACTAAGTATTGTCTATTATTTTATTCCGCTTGTCTATAACTTTTCTGTCTGAACATTATGTATTTTAACTTATTTTCTTCAGCATCTCCGTGTCCGGAACGTTCAAGATGACCTTAGATATCCCTCTTACCTAACCTATATATGCTCGAAACTCTGATACACAATGCTTTGGAGGATGAATTCTCTCATATCAGAAAGGCATCGAGCTGACATTCATAAGCTAAATGGTTTTACGCAAGGGCATACGGAGGAAAAAGCGCTTACAACAAACAAGACAACATACGTAAAAGAAAATACAAGACAGACAGAAAACCAGATGAAAACCAGATGAAAATAGGGGCACCGCCTTGGAACAGTTTGTAACCTATATAGAGGAAGCGTTTAAAAGCGTTTAAGGCATGCCAATGATTTGGATCCATGTGGATCTGTAAGCCGCAGCCTCCAGGTTGAGCATCTGACACCTTAACAACCAGGCCCCCCTCCCCGCACATACACATACACACATAAAAATTCACACTTATGCTGCACGACAGAAGATGAACTATCAGTCATTTACAAATGTAAACTTGCAAAGAATTGCCGATTGCTATATCACTAATTAAAAGGGAAAAAAAATGAAATAATCTGCACGCCTTAAGCAACATATCTAAATAACATAACATACTATTCTTCTAAAAAAGTACAGAAACACATTTTGCATTTTATATTTGAATAGATTCTAGATCTTTCTTCGGGTTTATTTCAATAAATACTGGTCAGAGCTTTAACGCGTGGTATACCAGAGTGACGTTTTAAATGACAAAAGAAAACAAAATCTGGAAAGTAGATCCCTTGGAAGCATCGAGAACAAGGCAAACAGTGAAAATTGCAAACTTTGTTTGATTGAGTCTGTTCATGAGCAGTAATGGAAAATGCAACATGGCCCACGTCCCCTAGCACCGGCTTAATAAGAGGATACAAAACTCACGAAACAATTCTTATTTTCAATTCATATTTTTGAAAGTTGATTCCCCGTTTTGTTTCCGAAGGGTTATGTTGTAAAATTATGTTTTTTTCTTTTTTGTTTTTTTTTTTTTTTTTTTTTTTTGTCTTTTTTAATTAATCGCCCTGAAATTTTCAATGTTGACAATAACTGTGTATTTACTGTATGTTGTTTTATTGACCTTTTTTGCACTGAATACGAATACATCGGATGGAGACGAGATAAACACCTCAGGCTATGCTAATTACCCTAAAATAGGTCATCAACTGAGGCATAAATAAGAGATGTTCTGTTATTTATATAGTATATATTCCCGTCAGCACAGCATTCATGGCTCATTGCCCGAGATCAAGTTATACCTATTATATGAAACCTGTTCGGTATTATAGCCAAAAGTTATTTGTACTTACGGGTGTATCTTGATGTTATGTTTATGTATATAGTATATATTCCCGTCAGCACAGCATTCATGGCTCATTGCCCGAGATCAAGTTATACCTATTATATGAAACCTGTTCGGTATTATAGCCAAAAGTTATTTGTACTTACGGTGTATCTTGATGTTATGTTATGTATATAGTATATATTCCCGTCAGCACAGCATTCATGGCTCATTGCCCGAGATCAAGTTATACCTATTATATGAAACCTTTTCTGTATTATAGCCAAAAGTTACTTGTACTTACGGTGTATCTTGATGTTATGTTATGTACTTATAGCTTAAACTGTAAAATGAATTATTACTTATTTTATCTATTTAATTATTTTATGGCACATTATGTTGCATTTAAGGGGTAATAGTTTCTATATATAACAATCTAATAAACCACAACTTACTAATGTAACATTATTTGGGAATGAAAAATTTCACTTTTTGCACGATATTTTAGGCTAAGACATCATTTGGTACAGTCATCATTAAGTAATAACAACACAGTGGAGCCGCCTTAAGCATTCCAGGTAGACCGAAAAAAATCAGAAACTTCCTCTGGCATCAATGCTAATGTTTTCAATTACGCCAACGTCACACACGAAAAAATTTTGCAACGTAACATGTACATCAACTGAAACTTTTAATATTAGAAATCCTGAGCATCATGCTTATCATTAAACGATATCATAATTTACGGATATTTGAAATAATTCTTTTCCGGCGTTCTACATCATGTTTTTTTTCCCTCAGATTTGATGAATATACAAATAAAGGCATTTTTACTTGGACAATTTCTTTCAAAGTTTGATGCAGCGTTCTTTTAAAAACACTCTTCACTAACAACAATAAGATTTGCCTATTCTTTCATTTTGCTTTCTTGCTAACTTTTCTAGCGGAACATTATGTATTTTCATAAACAGTATTCTCCCACCGTTAACTAAAGCGTGAAAGTCAATGTATGACATAAATTGTGTCGGCGATACTTTAAATACCAAACAAAACAAATAAATACTTTCTTTCCTTAAAACAGATTTATTAAATTACTAGTATTAGACATTGTCAGTGTAATAAAATCATGTTTTCATTGACTGAACAATTGTCCAGTTAAAAACAAAAATACATATAATAACAATATGTGTTATAATTATTATGAAAACAAATTCAAACACAAAAACGATCAAAAAATGTTTAAATGTTAAAGCATAATAAAACATGTACATATATTACAAAAAGACCTTTGTATATCTAACCAAAATGCACCAAATGTTTCAAATTAATACCTTAGTTTATACAATATCTAAATCTAATACGCGATAAAAAGAATACAGCAGGTCTACTATGTTATGCAGTACTTTTAACAAATGTTATGTACGTA
Organism: Mercenaria mercenaria; assembly: GCF_021730395.1. Lineage (NCBI taxonomy): Eukaryota > Metazoa > Mollusca > Bivalvia > Venerida > Veneridae > Mercenaria > Mercenaria mercenaria. The sequence goes on along the minus strand of NW_026461387.1, from coordinate 9,997 downwards.
ATATTTATGTTATAAAATTCAGACCACATAACAACACACTCTTTTACCGCTGGTGTCTAAACTAGTAAAAGGGGTTTTAAACAGTGAGTCGATACCGTAATGGCACTTTACTTATGAAACACTCGTAAAAACTGTCTCTGGATTTAGTTTGCAAATCCGAAATTTTCTCAAAACTTAGCCTCAATTTGTTTTTGACATTTCTTTAATTTTTTTGGACATGTATCAATAAAAGAATTGCACTTTTCCTTTTTCAAATATCAAAAAAAATATGAATTCCTTTGACGATTTAATAGTCTGTCTTCCCATGGGAGATTATTTATTTCCCATTGGGATATTGCCGTGGGTGGGTCCCATTGGAGGTTTTCTCGCATCTTAAGAATTGCGGGTGTTAATGACAGTTTTAAAATTCAATGTATCAATGGTAAGTATTCTTAGTCTTTAATTTTGTGTTGTTTCTATTCTAAATATGACAATAAGCGTTTTGAAAAACTCCCACCAAATGGGATACTTGCGATCTCCTTTGTAGTAGTTCGCCTCTTGTTTAAAAATGAGATTATTTCCCATTTTAAATTTATTTTTTATAACTTGTTCTTACTTTCACCAAAATTTATTGTCGGTAGTTTATGCACATTTTAATCACAACTGAACTTCTAAAAAAATAAGAAGAAAAAGGCAACTCGGCATTTTTCGGACCTAATATGCTGAATGCGCACATGGCATTCCGAAAATGCTGAAAGAGGCTGGAACTGGATATAGAGAAGTCCACTAACATAAATCACACATTATGAGGCAGCACAGTATCCAAACCAGTGTACCATGCAAATAGTTTAATAAATATCTGTAGCCATATATAAAAATGGCGAAATAAAATAACAACCTGACGAGATTGCATATAATCAAAATAAACATCATATCTTATTATAAACTCAACAGTTAAACAGCTGATACGATCCCACAGTAGAAGCTTTGCAATCTTACTCGTACTTCATAGTAATAATAGTTTATACTGCATTTCACCATGTAGCAAATACAAAAACACTTAAAGTCCATTTCAGCCATACGAACAAGTTATGAAAGCTTTGTAATCTTAATTATAACTCGTACTTTATTTCTATAAAACACTTGGTGTCTATTTCTACAATACGATCCGCGCAATCTGATTTGCTCGAACTGAATTATAATAAACACCTATAGTCTGTTTCAACGAAACCAACAAATAATGAAAGATATGCTGTTTTAAACTGGTATTTCATTGCAATCAAAGTGTTATGCAATATAATTATACAATAGATTGGTGATTATCTCTATTTTAACACTTTTATCCCAAATACTTAAATAACCGATTCATTCTCACGAAGCCCCCGACTTGTGCCCAGTCATATTGTACTTGAACATGAGTATTTATATAAAACTTTGTTCAGTGCAAAAAGAACTGTATTTGTTGCAGTCTTTCAACTGTGTCGCTTAAGTATGATCCTATCATATCTGTATTTGTCTCAGTCGGGACCTCATTTGTTTGTTGTGGAACTGTCTGCTGATCCAGGAGCTTCGTCTGTCTCATAGATGATTCGCAAACTTACAAAACCAGATCTGAAACGTGCAGAAACATTAAAAGACAATTATAAATCACTAAAAAGCTACAAGCCTGGATAGTAACAAATTGTATATCAGCAATGTTCTTTATGCAGAGAAAATTATAGCCAGTTAAAAATTATTTGAAGTTCAATTATTGTTATCAATAAACACGTGTCATTGTTACGACAATGAAAGAAAATACTTCTGACAATGCCTTGAGTAATAAAATCTATGAAACTTTGAGATCACAGAACGTTACCAAGTGACAGCAGACTCGGTTAGGCTGAGTTTGTTCTCGAGACATTCAAATGAGCAACACTTCTTACACCATCACGCTTAAGTTACACTCTGTTATATAAGTAATATGGGTGAAGTCCATGATCCCTAAGGAACAAAGCACAAAAAAAGTTCAAGTACTGTACGTATGTTGTTGTGATTTCATTAAGAGGATTCTATGAAACATAGAATATAACAAAGCAAAATAAAATCAGATTCAATTTCATTAAGTCTAGGCATGTATTACCTTTTGATATAAATCCACAGTACAGTACCAAGCAGTTCCTTTATAACGATAGCAGATAAATAAATTACAATGATGTAACATGTGTCGTTAATAAGTTTACGAATATTTAGTAAAAAGCCATCCAACTGCATGCCGGCGATTTTTGATGATGACGTCACATTTCTGAAAAAAGTAAAATACGCTTGTGCAAAAATTAGCCATTTATGTGCAAGAAGAATGTTTATGTTTTTTATTTATTTTCATGAATATTATGTTTGATTTAATTGCAATCATTTAACGAATTTATTTTTTCTTTTAATTATTGTCGATAACTAATGGGTTCGGCTCAATTATTTTCCGTGAAATTAACTTTTTATAAAGTCTGTGTCGTTTGGTTCTATTTAGATTAATTAAATGAAATCGTTACCACCTTACTTTGGGATGCATGGCTCTCTGGTTGTGTTCTGGAAGCTCTGTACTTCCAGGAAGTCTACCCGTAACTCTTACTTAACTCGTTGTGAGATATCTTGTTAAAATTAATTCTTGGCACATATCCATTTCTGACTTCCGATAAAATGCATTCTTTTAAATGCGGACCACAATTTACATGCTTGAGAGGGAGTTTTATCTTTTGCAGATTCTGGCTGATGTATGCCAGCCTACTCTCCAAAATCCAGTATCAATAGTTTAAATTACTTGTGTTACTGACAAATACTTACCTTTTGTACAACCTTGGCAACACTGGTGGAAAGGAGCACCTGTCTGGTCTCACTTCTTTCAAAGTACCCTCCCCATTATCGCCATGGCAACTAGCTGTAACATTTATCCGTTGCAAGTATGTGCAATAAGCGTTTGTATGAGACTGTTCTATAGCTTTCCATTGAGTTTCAACAAGGTTTAAAACATACTGATGGTTCTGAATATTTATGTCATTGCATTTTTATACATCTTGTACTCGAGGCCATTTATAAAGTTCAGCATGTGATTTTAATCGCCGATTCATAACATCTTCATTTATTCGCATGATATCCTCCTGAAAATCATAAAAGAAAACTATTACAGAAACAGACAGTAGCAATCTTCTGTCCTCATCGGTTTTGAATACTCAGGGTTTCTTTTATAAGAAGTACCTTAATAATATAGAGGTAAAAAGAATTTTCAGTAATCATCTCATTAAGGTTTGCTGTAAGGACAGATTTTTAATTTAGATTATTTGTAATGATGATTAAGTCATGCCGAAATTTTCAATTGTTTCTATTAACGATTATATGCCTGCGTGTAAATTTAAATCAGTCATTTTAACTCCTCTGTATAAGCGGTAAGTGCTTGAATGTCCTACCTGACGCTGTTAACTGACAGTATTGTTAATTTATGTGAACAAAAATGAATAGTTCTTACCATGTCATTATGGTAACCCAAGTAACTGAATGTTTCTCTGTTTATAAACTGTATGCACACCCGTGACACAAAATAGACCATCAGACAAACAAAAAGCGTTCCAATCAATTTTGGTATAAATAATGTTGACAATACCTGAAAAAAAAACAGAATAGAATACTCCTTATGTTATTATTCAGGTTGCTAAAAAGATCACGTAATGGTACTCAGACTTGTTATTATCAGTTAATAATGTATGACATAGATGCTGAATTTAATCTATATACTTATCCATTTTTCACACCTCTATTATCTGTAAATCTTTCGGCATTCCAAAAATTTCAATGTAAAGAAAAAATAGTACTAAATAAAGTAAATAAATGAAATTACTAGTATATTGCATCAAGAGTTACTTACCTTGTTCAAAATAGTACTGTATCAAGTAACTTATTGAAATTAAATATGGCATAAACAGTTCAACATTATGGAATTCTACAGCTGTCTTATGTTAGATGAATAGGGTTATCTTCTTTATTATGAGTAGCATTCTCTCAAAATCTTGTTATGTCTAGTTGAATGTCTGTACTACCATGTTGACATGCAAGCTATCATATCTAACGTATGTATTATTTTGTCAGATTGACGTATTAATTGTTACAAGACCATCATATTTACTCAAAGGAATATGCTATCATGTCCAGTGTATATATTATCTTGTCAGAGTGACTTACTATTGTGTTTAAACGACCATCCTATGCTATATCATGTCCAGTGTATATACTATCTGTCAGAGTGACGGACTATTGTGTTAACGACCATCCTATATTATATCATGGTCAGTGTATATACTATCTTTTCAGAATAACGTACTATTTTGTTAACCGACAAAGTAACGTTGCATCATGTCCAGTGTAACATACTATCTGGGCATAAGATAGTACGCACACTAGGCATGATAGCATGTTGCTTGAAGAAAATAGGATGGCCGTTTAACAAAATAATACGTCACAACAAAATAGTACATACATTAGACATGATAGCATGAAAGATAGATATACGTCACTAACAAAATAGTACATACATTAGACATGATAGCATGAAAGATAGATATACGTCACTGACAAAATAGTACATACATTAGACATGATAGCATGAAAGATAGATATACGTCACTAACAAAATAGTACATACATTAGACATGATAGCATGAAAGATAGATGAAACTAAATATGGTAAAAAGTTACTTACCTTGTTCAAAATAGTATTGAACTTGCTCGTGAAGGACTTTTTGTTTGCTCTTCTTAACTTCTACATTATTTGGACCCTCTGTACAAATTTAAAGGAAACGTAGATAATGTATAATCGAACTATGTGAAAATAACAGCAAACTCGGGGTTTTAGTATGTTTGTGATAGGTTTATAAAAGTGTAACACCTCGCACGTTCGATAGCAAATTATGTCAGTTAACATATACTGACGATAACATACATATTAAAAACTTTACAGTGAACGTAATGAATAATGTATCGTAGCTTTTTTAGAATCATATATGAAAGTAAATTTATAAAACTGAAATAATGAAAAGTGATGACCTTTAATGTCCGATAGCACTGCTATGTAACTGAACATAAATCCTAAGATAAACATGTATGTTTACAACATAGAGCAACGTTTAATAGCTTTTTGTAAAAAACTTATATAAGTTAACATTCCTTAAGATAAATATATAGAAGATATTACATGAATGTCTTTTCATATTGAATTTATTAAACGAGGTAAATAAAATAATAAAATGCGAGGCTCTGCCGAGCATTGTATGAATTTTAAATTCAACGAGTTTAATAAATTCTATGTGGAAAGTCACAAATGTAATATTCTTTTTATCACATGTTAGCCTTTCTTGTCGAAGAATAAAACATTCGACTTTCTTTTACTATATAAACAAGTCAATTTGACCGACGTCGCCTGCACTATAAATGACGTCGACGTCAAAGCTTTATTACACTAGTGTATTATCATTTTTATTTAATGGCTTTATTACACTCCCGCAACGTCAAACATGTGATAAGTATGTTTACAACATAGAGCAATGTTTAGCAGTTTTTGTAAAAACTCTAATATGTTATCAATTCCTTAAAATAAATATATGTATTTAGAAACGTTATAAGAATAGTATTGAGTAAGGTATGTACAAAAAGCGAGGGTAAACACGTTAAAAAGCGTTGTTTTAACACATGGCTGGATAAGGATGGAATGCTGCTCGATATACGGCTTCAAGTGCAGATGCTCAGGAAAGTGTATGTGTATCACATTTTACAAGTTATTTTGCACTTCATATTGAAGCGATTCGTTTAAATGTAATCATTTAAAATTAATTCAAACATTTATATTGTACATTGTATTGCTACGTTCCACTGAAATATGCAAAAGCAGTATTTCGGACCGTGTTTGAAATATCCTAGAAAAAGTAAATAGAAATGAAATGTAATTATCATTTGCTGTCATATTTCTTCTATATAATATTACATAAGTATTATATAAGTATTGAAAACGTTTTCTGCTAATTAGAAATTTATTCCTGCACTATTGGTGTGTTAACTGTCTATGCACTAATTGGTATACTATTATTGCCCTTGGTGGTATTCTATACATGACGTTTCATCAAATACTTACCCTCGTAGTGTTGAATAGAACCTGTATGGTCACAGCACAATATTGTTTATGTATGTAATTTCTGTAGCATCTAATTATAACTGATAGATCCAAAATACAACTGTATATCATTGGTAAATCTTACGTGCTAACTTTCCTCATTTCATCAAATAGTATTGCCGACCTCGACATAAAGGATTTAGTATCAATGACGTAAACTACTATTGTTTAGCGTCTTAATAGCGCACTAATTATGGTCTAAGACAAACCAATGTAGATTAAAATGTTTCTGAAACCAATCATCTCGGCAAGTACGGTTATCAGATAGAGACATTAACTACAACAGTTCCTATGTATTTAGTTTTTTTTCTTTTTGATGCTTTTACATGTTTTTGAAATATGAAATTTTGCATGTTTACCTTTCTTTTCCCGTACATCCACATATACCGGATAGCCGTACAACAGAAGTTGTCCAATCCCACAAGCTTTGATCATACGGTGCAGCATCCAGAATATATCGATGATCACCATGAACACAAGGAAGATGGCATAACTTCCGGGATCCAACGTGGATACTTTCTTTGTGCTCTCTGCAAAAACATTAGAGACATACAGGACCCGTAAACATCAAATTTAAACTTAAGAATGGAAAATATTTACGTACTTGTACTCTTGAAATTTTTCAGCAAGAATGCTAGTTCGTGCCAAGCGGATGTAACAGTGACAGATAAATAAGAAAATTTAGCTTTTGAATGGCATTCGGGTCAAGATTATAATTTTAAGCACAGAGATATATATTTGTTCAAGGGCAGTGATAAACATGATGAGTCATTCAAGTATATTCTTTACTACAAGATCATACACTCTTATTTACATAAAAAACTTAGAAAATAAGACATTTTCGAGGCCCGAAGACATTGTGTAATTTCGGAGAACTAGTCAAATTGTTTTTGCTAAGCAAAACAGATATGGCACCAATTTCGGATAAATTGGCATTTATAAAAAAACAGTCCGCTTATCAAAGTATTTTTTATCCTACCCTCTGGGTTAGTCCGTGTTGAGTTCACCTTCTTGGTATGCAAGTCCGGCTGTACAAACCATTTATTCATAGTCTGAGATGATAATGGTGTTTTGTGAGTCAGAGTTGCTGTCCTTGCCTGCCTATCTGAAGCTTCTATAAACTGACTTCTCCTTAAGTCTGGCAAGTCAGGTAAAGAAAGCGTTAAACCTGAATTAGAAAGAAAATAGTAAATAAATGTCCTGTTATTTAAAAACAGAGAATCGAACAATTCCCTTGTATTTTCAAAATGTCATTATGATAAAAATACTGAAACTAAAAAGACTTATTAGATCCGATGTGTATTATATTCCTCGTTCATTTACTTGTAGTTTTAACTGACATAACTTATAGAAAGAAAGTACTGAAAACAAAACAAACAAACAAACAATGGCAGTGAAACAGGGCGACACTGGTGAAAATATTACTCTACAATCAATGTGAAAACAACCTTTCAATAAATTTTTCATATCCGTGTCCATATTGACCCATGTCATAAACGACACCATGTCTGAGCCTGGATTCATGAGTTTTTTGTTGATTGCCACTATCTGGTAAAGGTACTGTGCACCACGCAGCCATTTGGACCGCTGTATACTCTGTAATGTACTCTCCGTTTCAGATCGCAGTTTGTCTAGCACGTAGTGCTCATACTTCCGGTATCGATCCCTAAAATATACATGTTGACTATTTACCATCTTGAAATGACTTTCTAAAGTATTTGGAATGTAATTACAATTAGTTATATTATACGTATTCTCCGGTATGCACGAAACCCATTTGCTCGCATTAGCTTCAGTATCGTCCAACGCATGCCGAAACGCAAGGTATGCGTTACCGAAACGGAAATTACCGCCTACAATTACGTGCCGCTACCTTAACTCAACTCTTTGTTTGTACATGTAACGCATCTTATGAATTTCAGTGCATATTACCTTGACTTGCAGGAGAAGTAGAAGTTTAATACTGTTTAAGATAAATGCTCAAACTGAGAAAGTCTTTTTATATTTTGTACACATTTAGTCATTTTATCATAATTCTAAACAACCGACCTGAATTTTTGTATATCTCTAGAAAATGCATCAAATGTTGCTTCAGTGTGTTCTGTTACAAGTTTCTTGATGCTCTGTCTCTGTACTTTATTGATGGCTGCTGTCTCTATTGACTTCTGTAACTGAAAATAAAATTCAGATAGAAACACCTGAAGGTATTATTATGTATATGCCATTTCCCCTTTAGGCCACAATTTATTGATAACTCATTGTATATTGATCTAGGTTTGAGACATAAGTTGTTTATAGTCTATGGTGTTCCAGAATGTTCTACCACAATACTGATAAACACGTTATCATGATTATTTTAAAGTTGGACTGCTCTTGGATTTTTCAGAACCTTCTTTTTATTCTTGGTGGTACATAAAGTTCTGCAACCTTCTGTTATAGTATAAACAGAGAGCTGTCTGGAGACAGGGAAGAACCTACAATAAGACCTTTTTGGAATATCCTGTATTTCTTAATTATTTATGACAAAATATCACCAGTCTGGACATTCAATATTTGAAGGATTTACATTACCATTGTTGATTTAAACACTCATCTTCGAAGAGGGAATTTATATTTGATGGTTTGAGCTGTTGTGATATATTTTTATACTGAACGGATTTAAATTTGACCAGGACAGGATTTGGACTATTTGCACATAAGATTGGACTTTTCAGCTAATTAACATTTTTGAAGTACTTGAATTGTTGTTTTTTTAAACATGTTACTGCTGATGATAATAATTTTAAGTAACATCAACTGTTACCATTAGATGTATAAAACAGTATTGTATACAAAAGTATGTAGACAGGTATATTATTTGTTATGTTTGATATGTCTACCGTAAAACAGACACAATTATAGGCCATGCGTTGACTTTCCAATTTCAGATGCTGGATGAAGACACTAACAGCTTTTTATAGACGATATTGTTAGTGTGATAAATTTTACTTTTATAGTGGACGCATCTATTTTTACTTTAATGATTCGGATGATCAAACATCAATGTAATTAGTTCTGCTTACTTACATAAAGGTGTTATGTGATACAGTCTTACTGAGTTCTGACAAAATTCAACCAGATAACTATTTATTACTCTGTATTCTTAAAAGTCTCTTTATAACATTACACTTCACAATATATACCTTTTCAACATCAGCAATCACTGACTGTATGGTAGAATGACAGTCTGCTTTCCGGGTTGATGCCTCGGCATTCTGTCGCGCCATTTCTGTCCTCAGGTGCAACTCCATAGAATCTAGTTCTAACTGACTTAATGCCGTTGTTACAGATCTTTGCTGGTTGTATTGTTTCAAAAATGACGTCGTCTCCCTATTTATTAAATACAACAGTTGAACAGTATAATATGTAGTATCATATGTGATAAATTAACGCATATATGATCGATGAACTTGCATCGATGGTGTACAGTGTTGTCTTTGACATCATCGAGTCCGTTCAAAGTTTTGTATAACTATTAATTTCGTTTAAGCCGGTGTAACAGCCCAGTTTTTCCCCCAGTCAGTTCTTTCCCCGGGGAAAAAACTGACTAGTCAATTCTTTCCCCCGGGGAAAAAACTGACTAGTCAGTTTCTTCCCCCCCTAGTCAGTTTCCCCCCCCCCCCCCCCCCCCCCCCCCTTGGAATAAGTTTTCTGATAGGGAAAAAAACTGACTAGTCAGTTCTTTCCCTCTAGTTTTCCCTTCAAGTACTGGATTCTTTCAGTATTGTTATTTGGGATACAAGTGCCTATTCATTTTCCCATTTAAATTTCAGATGAAACAGGTTCTTTCAT
>NW_026461386.1:0-68293 GCF_021730395.1 Mercenaria mercenaria | reverse complement strand
TTTAAATGTGCCAACCAAAAATCAAAATTTCTCTGTTCCTGTCAGTATTGTATTTCATAATCACAAAAATTTATCAAACTTCCTTTTAAATATTTGAGAAAATAAATTAATTGCCATGGCAAAATCTTGCCATGGCAAACTTACCATGGTAAAATTTTGCCATGGCAAAGTTGCCATGGCAGAAACTTGCATGGCAAAATTGCCAGGCAGAACCTTCCCATGGCAAAATTGCCATGGCAGAATCTTGCCATGGCAAAATTGCCATGGCCAAGTTTTTGCCATGGCAAATAAAAAAAAACTGATTTTATCGATATGAAAAAACAAATTTCTACCAATACATTCGTTTGGAAATAGTTAAAATCACTTTTTAAGAAAAATAAAAAAAATTTGCCATGGCCAATTTTGCAATGGCAAAATCAGGAATTTTCTTGCCATGGCAAAAGACCGTTTTGGCCATGGCAAAACGCTTTTGCCATGGCAAAATGTAATTTTCTCGTACTGATTAACAAAAAACTAGAAATGATATCATATCAAAACATACTAACTTTAAAATAGGTGGTTAAAATGTAACAATTTAAGGAAATTTTCTTTTTTGTCAAGCGCGTATAAATATGGGCTGAATTTCCCAAATACCGGCGTGGCAAAAAGAAACCGGCGGCTATTAGTAAGGGAATGATAAACTGCAGCCATTTTTACAACTACAAATTAAAAAATTCATATAAATAAAACGTTATATGATAGTTGGCATCCATATAATATCTAATGCCATACAACAAACGGACATGTATGTGTTTGCATAGACTGTCCACAATTTCTATTACAATAATATATTACATACAGGGAAACTAGACTTGCATATAGAGTTATACATAACAATACAGTGCAGTGATGGCTTCCATAACAACGAAATGTTTGACATAAGTTTGTGAAACAGTGCTTTTACAATTATCATGTTACAAATTTCAGTATAAATTTTAATCTTATATAAATAAAACCATTTAGATTCCAATTCGAAAAATTAAAAAAGTCTGAAAAATTTAATAAATTATCCTAACATACCGAAACTAGCTAAAATCACATGCCGAAAAGTAAATGTTCAGGATTCTGTAGAATGAACAAAAATTTACCAAAAAAAAATCGTAATGCAAAAAATCATACAAATCTAACAAATAAATTTCTTACCTCGATCGAGCATAAATTTCTAGCAAGAAAATAATTCAGACATAGATTCGTCTATAAAGTCGTAAGGTGGTGTGCGCAAGGCATATCTAGTCCAGTCTATTTAAAGGATAATGTCCCGCCAAATACTAAATTTCATGGGATTCACGGCTAAGCCGTGGACTCCGACTATTTCTGTTTCCACGGGATTCCGTTTATAGCCGGGGAATCTAACTACTTGGCGCGGATTTAAATTGACAATTTGGGGCCCCATTATAGTGGTTTTGGGGGATAAAAACATAAATTACTGAGTTTAAAATATCAACTTTCTTATTACTGAACAGAATTTAATGAATTTACATGGAAATTTAAGTTATGAAATACAGAAAAAACATGAGAGGTATTTCATGCGTGAAAATCTTTACATTTACCTCAATAACTCAAAAATTTACAAAAGATCATGCAATACCTGCATTTACAATACATATAAAATAAGGCCCGTATGTCAATTTGTGACAAAAGGAAAAGCTTGTTAACACTCTAGAGGCCACATTTATGACCTTATCTTAATGAAACTTGGTCAGAATGTTAATCTTAATGATCTTAAATCAAGTTTAACTTTAAACTAATGTAAAGATCCAATCTGGGTCAGGGGGTTCAAAAACTAGGTCCCCATAAAATTTAAAAAGGAAAAAGCTTTTTAAACCAATCAGAGGCCCCCCAAATTTATAAACCTGAAACCCCTGAAATTTGGGTAAAGAATTTAACTTTTATGATTTTTAGAAGAAAATCAATCGGGGCCACGGGGGGGTAAAAACCCTAGGTCACTAGGACAAATAAAGGGAAAAGCAAGAAAACCCCCCAGAGGCCACATTTCTAAACCAATTTTTCACAAAACCTTGGTCAGAATTTTAAAACCTGATGATTTTTAGGTCAAGTTTTAATTTTGGTCAGGGGGGTTTCAAAAACTAGGTCCCCAAAGTTCAAATCAAAGGTAAAGCTTGTAACACTTTTAGAGACCTAATTTTTAATTTTAAAAACTCCTAAAATTTTAAACAGAATTTTGGGTTTTGATGCCCCTCTGGGTCAAAATCGAATCGGGGCCCAAGGGGGGGTAAAAACTAGGTCACCAGTTCAAATCAAATAAAAGTTTGTTGACATTCTAAGGCCCCCTTTAAAACCAAACTTCTTTGGAAATTTGGGGTCAGAAGTTAAATTTTAAAATGACCTTAAGGTCAAAAATTCAAACGGGGTGGGGTGGGGTCAAAAACTAGATCCCCTAGGTCAAATCAAAGCAAAAGCTAGAAAAACCTCTAAAGAGGCCACATATATGACCATATCTTAAGGGCCCAGGGTCAGAATTTTAATTTTGATGATTTTTAATTTCAAGTCCAATCTTGGTAAAGGTGGGGCCCAAAAACAAGGTCCCCACTCAAATCAAGGGTAAAGTTTGTTTTACACTCTAGAGACCTTTTGGGGGCTTTAAACCCCCCTTTTAGATCAAAGTCGAATCTGGCCCATGGGGGTCAAAAATAGTAAATTAAAACCCAAATGAAAACTTGTTAAATACTCTAAGGCCCCATTTATGATTTTTTTTTTGGGGGGGGGGGGGGAAACTTGCCAGAATGTTCATCTTAAGATCTTAAGGTCAAGTTCCAATCGGGGTCAGGGGGGGAAAAAAAACTAGGTCACCAGGTAAAATTTAAAAAAGGTAAAGTTTGGTTAAAAATTTCAAAGGCCAACATTTATGACTGTATCTGCATGAAACTTGGTCAGAATGTTATCCTTGGTGATCTTTAGGCCCAAAGTTCGAATCTGGGTCATGTGGGGGCAAAAACTAGACCCACTGGGTTCAAAAAAAAAGGAAAAGCTAGTTAACACTCTAGAGGCCACTTTATAAATCATATCAAATGAAACTTGGTCAGAATGTTAAGCTTTATAAACTTTAGACAATTTCAAAAGCGGGGTCAGGGGGGGTTCAAAAACAGGTAACTAGGTCAAATAAAGGGAAAAGTTTTTTAACACACTAGAGGCCCCAAACCCCTAACCGAATTTTAAAATGAAAATTTGGGTCAAAGGGAATCTTGATGATCTTTAGGTCAATTTTCAAACCCTTGGGTCAGGTGGGGTTCAAAAACTAGCCCCACCTTTTTCAAATCAAATTTAAAGTTTTGAAAACACTCAAAAACCCTAATTTTTAAGTTTAAAACTCTGAGAATTTACAAAGTTTATCTTGATGACCTCTAAGCCCCGTTTCGAATCGGGTCATGGGGGGTCAAAAACTAGCTCACCAGTTCAAACAAATGAAAACTTTTTGAAAACTGTAGGGGCCACTTTTAAATTACCTTATTTTCAAAAAAACTTGGTCGAATGTTAATTTTAAAGATCTTAAGGGTAAGTTCCAACGGGGGTCAGGTGGGGAAAAAAAACTGGGTCCCCAGGTAAAATTTGAAAGGAAAAGTTGTTAACAATCAAGGGGCCATATTTAAGACTGAAATCGCCCAGAAACGGGTCAAAAATGTTATTTTTGATAAACTTTAGGTCAAGTTCCGAATCGGGTTCAGTGGGGAAAAAAAACTGGATAACTAGGTAAAATAAAAGGAAAAGTTTATTTAAACACTCAAGGGCCCCACATTTATGATTTAAAACTTAATAAAATTTTGTCGAATTTTAACCTTAAAGACTTTAGGTCAAGTTCCAATTTTGGGGTCAGGGGGCCCAAAAAAACTAGGTCACCAGTTCAAACCCAAAGGAAATTTGTTAACTCTCTAAGACCTAATTTGTTTAAAACTCATGAAAAATTGACAAATGTTTGTCTTAAAGACCTCTGGGGCCCCAAAATCAAATTTTTAACTTTTTTTTTCCTTTGGGGGGTTTGGGGGTCGGAAACAAGTTTTCCAAACCCAGTTTCAAATCAAGAAAAGCTTGTTAACACCTAGGGGCCCACTTTTTATGAAAATATCTTTCACGGAACTTGGCAGAATTTAATTCTTAAAATCCAAGGTAAATTTTTTCCGGGTGACGATACGGGGCCCTTCGGGGCCCTTTCCCTTTTTAAAAAATCTAAAAAAAAAATTTTTGAACTTAAAAAACCCTTTCAAATAATCCCCCCCCTTTCAAAAAGGGGGAATTTTTGTTCAAAAAAAAAAAAATGAAAAAATTTAAAATTTAAAACTTATTAAACAGATAATTAAAATTCAAAAACATTCTTGTATGCCTAGATTTTTTCCAAAATTGGACTTCGAAGGCATTCCTGAAGATGGCCGACAACCATGTTAAACTTAAACTACGGGTGCTACAAGAAAACTTCCCTTTTTAGTCCCCCTTGGGAAGGCCCCTTTAAAGGGGAAATAAACGAGGTCAAAGGCAAGGGGAAGCCCAAAAATTTCTGGTTTCACATAAAATACTTGAAAATTTTGGGTTCTTTTATTGGTTTAGAATAAAAAACAATGGTATAAAAAAGAACCCCGGGTTTTTGTAAAATTTATTTACAAACACTTAATAAAAATTTTTCCCATTTACATTCTTATAAATTTTCATAAAAACCCTTAAAAAAAGGGCAATAATTCTTTTAAAAATGATTTTTTTAAAATAATAAAAAAGATCAAAATTCTTCACTATTTGGTTTAAAAGGGGGCAAAAATAAGCAAAAATAAAATTGAAACATTTTTTTAAAATTTAAAAATATATCTTTTTGTAGAAATTTTTATTGTTTGCAAGAAGTAAAAAATTGTCAAAGTGGGTGGGGAATTTAAAACCATTAAAAAAAAAAAAATTTTTAAAAAAATTTCGATTTTTACATTCCACATATAACCAAATTTTGAGATAGTAAAAATGTTTTGTTTTGGAAAATTTTTCTTCAAAAATATTAATTAAAAAGTTTTCAGCTCTTTTTTGCATATTTGAATATTAAAAAAATGAAATAAAATATGCATTTGAAACTTTCCCTTTATCCCAAATATATCTTTTTCTTAACCATTAAATAAAAAAACAAACAGTTTTATAATGTCCATTTAAAGTTTGAAAATTTCCCATGTTTTAAAAATAAAAATTATTTTTAACACTTTTCAAATACGAAACAAGAATTTCACCTGTTCAGTCTTGCCTAGCCCTTTCCCCAACACAGTACCAGGGGACATTGTTTTAAAAAAAATCACAATTTTTATTGTCCTCTTTTGCAATGTACATTTCTACATTGGGTATATAAATAACCTCGCATGCACATTAAAACCCTGCAAACCTGGTTGGGGTCAGTAGCATTGGGACATTGAACGCCCCAAATTTGAAGCTTTTAAATTTGGATATGTCCAAACGGGGATATAAGAGTAGCTATTAGGTCTGTCTCTAAACACAGGGTACACATGGTTTAGTCTGTAAACCCGGGAAAACCCAAAAAAACCGGGATCTATACCTAAGGAAAACCCATAGTTTCCTCTTTGGGATGCCCTGGACACCATAGGTAACTGTAAGTTGCGCTAACCCCGACCCTGTAAATAATCCAAATACCCAGAGGGGACCGTAACCTTTGGGTACATTGGCGGTCTTTCGAAACCCAAGGGGAACCGTATTGGCAAACAATATAAACCCTGAAGCCGCCCTGTAAACCAAAGGACCCCCACAAAGGGGCCCCTTTTTAAAACACCAGGATACCATAATTTTTTGTATATAAAACTGAACAAATGTTTTCCCAAAAAGACATTTTTTAAAAATTTTTTTGTAAGTCTTTTATTTTCAAAGGAAACGTTTTCGAAAAAAGAACGCGATATTTGGTATGTACAGTGTAAACTTTTATCGATAAAACCGGTTTGGGCAAGTTTCCAAAAACCCTTTTCCTCCTTTTAACACGGCAAATAGTTTTTTCACTTGCCGAAGCCAGCCCCCCAATTTTTTCCCCCAAAATTTAAAAATTTGGGACATGTTTTCTCCATAATCAAACCCGCCATTTGAAAACATAAATTTTCAAAAAAAAGTAAAAGTAAAGCCGCGAAAAGCGAAACGAAAAAGAACACATGCTATTGGGAAAGTTGGAAGCTGGGGCCCCAGTTACATTTAAAAATTTCTTATGTTTTTT
This sequence comes from Mercenaria mercenaria, assembly GCF_021730395.1. Lineage (NCBI taxonomy): Eukaryota > Metazoa > Mollusca > Bivalvia > Venerida > Veneridae > Mercenaria > Mercenaria mercenaria. The sequence continues at coordinate 62,064 of NW_026461386.1, read as the reverse complement.
AAATTTTTTTTTCTTTTTCAAAACGTTTTTAAAATTAAACAATTTAACGAAATTTTTAAGCCGTTTTCTTATTGATACGAAATTTATTGCAGGTTGCACGGTGTTTTAACGTCCCTGTGAGCAAAGAAAACAAAACCCTTTAGAACCCAATTCCTCCCTACCCGGGAAAAGGACGGATGAGCAAAACCGGAAAACCTTGACCGCATGTAACTTCACATAGGCCGGAACGATTCATTGTGGGTTTCAACCCCTACGTAATCGTTTTTAGATAAGCAAAAGCCACGCGTCCCTCCGGGTCAACCAGTGAGAAAACGGTCCCTTTTGTGAGCAAAGAATCAGAGCCAAAACTCCGTATAAAGGGGTAATCTTTCAAGCGCTCATCGGCGAAACAATTAAAATGGAAAGGAGGCACATGCGATTTAAACCCGACGCAAATTTTTCAAACATTTTGTTTTCCGACGAAAAACAGAATTTTCACTTACCCCCGTATGGGATGTAAGGGGTACCCCCGTCGAAAAGAAAAGCTAAAAAGGAAGAAAAATGTTACGGGGAAAGGGGACATGTTCGGTTTTGGGGGTTTATTGATATGGGTAGGCGTGTCATTAAATTCTAAAAAAACGCCATTTAATTGATTGGAAAACTCAAAGGGGGATAAAAAACCAAAATGACATGTTTGTTCCCAGGGCGATTCCCCCATAAAAAATCATGGGGACTAAAACCCTCATGAAAAAAAGAAGCTACAAGGCCCCAGCCCCCAAGCCCCGGAAACTTTTTGCCAAAGTTTCGACGTTAAAAGCCTCGATTGGGTGTCGAAATTTCCCTTTGGGCTTAAAAAACCCAAAAGAAACATTAGTTGGGGCGAGCTTGATAGGCGCAATTTGGGGACTCCCGGGGTTTTTCCTCAAAATCTTTAGGAAATTTGGGGAAAAATCAAAGCCCAAAAAGGGGCCGCCATAACCAGGGGTACATTCGACCTTACATCAGGCCATGCGCAGTCGGCGCGGAATTATTTTCCCAAAAAGGTGGGCATACCCGTTATTAAAAACCCCGTGACTTTTAATTTGGGGGGTCACGTACTAAACGTCCCTTTTTTATGGGGAATGGATTTCATTTTCCTGTTTTGAAAATGTATTTTATTAGTGAAAATTTAAAAGTTTTTCAAAAATATATTATTTTTTTTTTGCCTACTTTTAATCCCGTCAAGGGTTTGGGAAATTTTGCCAGAAAAAAACCAGGAAAAACCCAAGCCCCTTTTACCAGAGTTGGGCTTAAAAATTAAAAGCAAGCCAAAAAATAGCGGGAACCCCCAAACCAATAAAGGCCCCGTTTTTAAAGCCTAGAAGACCCCGACAGGAAACCAAGGGAAAACCCTATAACCCGCCCCTATACCTAGGGTACACCGGGGCATGTATTTTACCCAGGGTATTCAAATTTAAGAAAATTAAGAAAAAAGGTCAGGATGGGCCCTTTTTTAAACCCCGGGTACTCAAGGGGGCCTACCAGGATGCGCTCAGGGACCCATAAAAACCAAAACATACTCAACGCATATACTGGGCCCCTTTTTAAAAGCTAAAATGGTCTGCCTTATACCCCGGTTTTTTTTTTACAACCCGAAAGGGTTTTATGTAAAAAACCCGGAAATCCAAAATGGCCATAAAAAAAACAGCCACGATGACAAAGTTTTTTTGGATACATAGAAAACCTGCGTATACCAATGCCATTCCCCCAAAAAGGGGCCTGAAGTTTTGCCATGATGGGATGTCCCCAAAACCCCAAAATACACAGAATGGTGGTATGAAAAACGAAGATACTCTTAGTAGCCTAAAATAAACAACTGAAAAAGCCAGGATGACATGCCTGAAACCCAAATACCAGAGTTGCAAGGAAACTCAGTTTGGGCCCCTTTTAAGTACGGAATACCCCAAAAATTTCCTGTCCCGAAAAAACAGAATACCCCAGAAAGGGCCCTTTTTGTATACGCAGATTTCCCATAGTGAAATGTTGTATACCCGGGGGGGGGGGGGGGCTTTCATGTAGCCCCAAAACATACGGGAAGTAAATGAAGGGAAAACTTAGATACCCCCTAGGGGGGAATTTTACAATTTTGTATACTCCGGTAATTTTCCTTTATAAACCCAGGATACCCATTTTTTCTGTCACTATAACCAGGCTACCTATTTTTGCCTTAAATATAGCCTGGTTTTCCCAAAATGTCTGTATTTTATGGCAAGAAGGCCAGTCCCTTTTACCAAGATACCCAGAGGGGAAAGTCTGTAAACGCCGATACCGATAGGCAAACAGTAATTTGCCCGGGGTGGCGTTTCTGAAAAAAAAAATGAAAACCAAAAAAAAACCTGACTATAAATTCCTGATACACAGTTTTTTCCCGTCTTTGGGCCTAAGAAAAATCCATAGGGCCTGTATGAAAAAACCAAGTTTCCCCGCCGAATAAACCCAAGATTTTCCAAGTTTTCCCTTTTTCTATACCTCTGGATACATTGGGTCCAGAACGTTATACCAAAAAAACTAATATAACCCAAATTTTGGCTATCCTGGCCTGTAAACCCGAAAAATGTTTAAAAATGGAAAATTGTTTAAAAATTTCCTTTAAAATACTACCCAAACCCCCAAACAAAACATTTTTTTACCCTTTTCCAGTAATAAAAAAAACTGAACAAAAGACTAAATCTTGAAAGGCCCCAATTTTGAAAAGTACGTCTTTGGTTTGTTTTGAGATGGTGTCAACCGAAAAAATAGGGAATGTTTTTTTCAAAAAAAATACTAAACAAAAATACATAAACACTACGAAAACCCCCTTAATTTAAAAAAAAAACAAAAAAAAAAAAACCCCCAAATATTGACTTTTTTAGCCAAATTTTTAAAAGTGAGTGCCAGATTGGTTATCTGAGGCTGCCTACATGGGGTATGCTTTTTATCAATTGAATTTATCAAACTTTAAAATGCAATAAATTTCATTAAAAACAAAGTAAAACGCTCATATAAATGCATACTTTTGAACATACTTACCTTTGGTGGTCACCTTTGGGCGCCATTTTGAAAAAATGGCGCCATATTTTGGGTGTGTGACATAGGTTTCACAATTTGAAAAAGCCGGCAGTAAGTACCTAATACAAAAAAAAACCTTGCTTTTTTGAAAACAAATCACAATTTGGGGCTAAAGGGAAAAAGTTGGTCAAATCAACCACCCCAACCCCCTTTGAGCAGTATCTACACATTAAAAAACATATTGGCGATATAAAAATTTCGTTATCAATAGATAAGTATCCCCCATTAATTTGGGTTTCCTTTTTATTTCCCCAAAACTCAAAATTTATATAAAACAAAAATATGTACACAATTTCATACATGCCAATCTTTAAACGTAATTTTGTACAATTTTGGGCCCCTTTCATTAAATAATTTAAATTAAAAAATGCAAATGACTAATTTGCATAAGTGATTTTAATTTTATAGTTTACCAAAGGGTCAAACCTTTTAACAATTTTTGCTCACTTAATTTTATCAAATGGCAAAAAATAATTTCCCCAAAATTTTGACCAAATTTTACCTTAGGGTTGTGACAAAACCGGGATCAATGAACTACAAAAACCCTAACCTTTACCCAAAAACACCCCCAAAAATTGCATCTCACAAAATGCCCCCTTTGGAGTTTCCAGCCACATAATAAAAATAATTGGGAAAAACCCCATCCCTTTAGTTTTCCCAACATTTTCCAAAATACATACCCCCCCTCATCAACCCAATTTTGACTTAAAACATTTTTCTTACTTCGAAAAGATACGGGCAGAAAAAATTTTTGAAAAAAGACACTATCTATTTCCCTTTTTTCTTTTTTTTTATAAGCAGCTATTCCCATTTTGGGTCTTGATCCCCCGTGCACACAACAACCACCCCCCCCCACCCCCAAAATTTCAATCCCCTCGCCCGAAAGGGTTTCGTTCTCAATTTCCCTTTTTGTCCCAAACACCCCCCATAAAATCTATTTCCCAACCAATTTCTTCTGAACCAATGAAAACTACCCCAAATTTTCAAATTGAGTAAAAATTTTTTGGGGGCTTTCTTTATTGCCCCCTGCACTATTCCTTCACTTTTTTTAATAAAAAAGAGGTCTTTTTTTTTTTATGTGTGTTTTAAAAAGCTTTTTTTAAAAATTCTTCAGGGCCCTAAACAACAGGTCTACTTGTAGGGACAAAGCCCCAAAATTATAGTGCCCCGCCTCACTGGAATATCATGCGTAGACACCCCTGGGATGAAATCCCAATTAAAAACCCCCCCATACTGACAACCAGGAAGACCAGTCCCTAGTACTATCCTCCCTTTTGGAAGTTTGCACGTTCGGGTCAAAAATTGCTTTTCAATGTAATTTTTATTAAACCCTGATTTTTCAAAACCCCCTTTAGAATTACTTAGAAAATTTGGGAAATAAAAAAGATATGGTCCCGGGGCTCGATTTTTTTGCTAGACTGATTTAAAAAATAATGACCTAAAAAAATCCACAATGGGAGTCTTTGGGAAAATCACAAATTTGATAACATTTTCGTGAATAATTTTTTTTTACCCAAAATAGATTTTAATGAAAATTCCCCCACAGTGGGGAAAAAAAATATACACCAAAAAAAGGTGGAAAAAAAATGTGTAAAGGGCCGGTACTTTTGTTCGAGAAAATTTGCTCATGATTAAAGAGATCCGCCCATTTTGACCTGGTTTTAATACATTTTTATACCCCCACAAAACGAAGTTGTGGGGGGAGCGGTATGTAGGGGTGAGCTTGTTGGTCTGTTGGCCGGTCGGTCGGCCAGTCAGTCGGTCCGTTAGTTTTCATGGTTTCCAGACAATAATTTATGAAACGCTTGACAGATTTAAATATTTTTTGTTACTTTGGTACACAGGTGTAACACCATAAAATACAGGTCAAGTTCGACTTTAAGGTCAGTAGGTCAAAGGTCAAGGTCACAATGACCCGGAACAGTTAAATGACTTCCGGATGATAACTTAAGAACACTTGGGCCAACAATCATAAATTTTGGTACACAGGTGTAACATCATAAAATACAAGTCAGGTTTGACTTTGAGGTCAGTAGGTCAAAGGTCAAGGTCACAATGACCAGGAACAGTTAATCAGTTTCCGGATGATAACTTGAGAATGCTTGGGTCTTGGATCATACATTTTGGTACACAGGTGTAACATCATAAAATACAGGTAAAGTTTGACTTTGAGGTCAGTAGGTCAAGGGTCAAGGTCACAATGACCCGGAACAGTTAAACAGTTTCCGGACGGTAACTTGAGAACGCTTGGGCCTAGGATCACGTAAGCTGATAGGAAGGTTGGCCATTACCAGCAGATGACCCCTATTGATTTTGAGGTCAAAGGTCACTGTCACAGTGCCCATGAACAGTTAAACCATTTCCGGACAATAACTTGAGAACACTTGGGCCTAGGATCATGAAACATGATAGGGAGGTTGATCATGACCAGCAGATGACCCCTATTGATTTTGAGGTTCGACTTTGACATTGGCTTACTTCTGTGACAATGCCGTATTGTAGGGGTATAATTGGACACCTGTGACAGCTCTAGTTTTGAATTATTTAACGTTTCAGATGTTATAATATCATATTTTAACTTTAGAAAGATAGTAACGTTGCCCTTGTAATAAATTAAGTCACCTGTTGCAACTGATTAATAAAATGATTTCTGTTGCCGTACGCCGAATCCAGGCTTTTAGCCTACGTTTTCTGGATAAATGATGTTACGCCATTACTTCTGGTTTATCAAACGTGCAGAATTACCTTAATGCTGAGCGGAAAACAAGGAAGCTACTAGTACCTTTTTTACGTCTTTGGTATAACGCGGCCAGGGATTGAACCCACAAACTTGAAGTAGACACTGTCTCTTTGACCACCACAGTAGCCTAGTGGTAGAGTGACTCTACCACTAGGCTACTGTGGTGGTCAAAGAGAGATCTCAGTAGTTTAACAACACACATTTTACAAGGTCATGAAAATATGAAATATTTTTCACTAGGTTTTTCAAGGTTGAAAATCTGGTTATTAGATTTGTCATGTCATAGCGTAGCCATTCTCTGGTGGATGGACGGATAGATAACATCAAGTTTTTCAATTCAGCTCATTAATTTGAGTTGAGGTTGACATTTTGAAATTAAACTTGGCTGCATGTAGCTTATAGTAAGACCAAGGGTGGGACTGCAGTGGGGTCAGATTCAAGATCAGCATAACTTAATTAAACTGTATACCGGTACTTCGAAAATTACATCATGGCACAGAAGTATAAGACATTGGTCTATTGCACATTTTTTTAATGTAGAAATATTGGACTGCATCAGACTAGTGCTGATTATTATCCTGGTCTTTTAAGATTTTCTTTTTAGCTCATCTGTTCAAAGAATAAGGAGGGCTGTTGGTGCTCAGTCATCGGTGTTGGTGTCCATACTTCTTCCTTACTTAAGATATTCAATTCAAACTTGCTGTACTTGCTCATAGTGCCAGTGTTCATTAGTGTTACAAGACGCATAGCTCTACCATCAGTATTTCTAGAGTTATGCCCCTTTTTAACTTAGTACTTTTGGTTTTATGAAGGCAAATATGGTCTTCATTTCTTACGATATTCAGCAGAAACTTGCTGTTCTTGCTCATAGTGACAAAATACATACATTTGAAAAGATGTGTAACTCTTTCTGGAATATTTCCAGAATTAGGCCCTTTTAGCTAACCTTAACAAAAGGTTCAGGGTGCGCTATTGTAATAGGACTTTGTCAAACTTCTGTCAACTTGTGTTGGCATTTTACCTTTAAACGACTTCTTCTCATGAACCCATTGATGAATCATCACCAGACTTTGTCTGTAGCATCATTGTAAAGTCCTCTCTTAAATCTATTTGACTAATATTTGGTGTTATCAGGGCTTAAAATAGAAAAAAAAGCTTTAAACGACTTCTTCTCGTGAACCTCTCGATGCTTCGACAAACTTGGTCTGTAGCATCCTTGTAAGATCCTTCCTCAGTTTTGTTCAAATGGTGCTGCTTGACTGATTTTAGGGATTGCCAGAGCTTGAAATAGAAAAACCTTTAAAAGATTTCTCATGAACCGCTTGATGGATAATCACTAAACTTTGTCTGTAGAATTCTTTTGAGGTCCTCTTTATATTTTGTTCAAAAGATTCTGCTCAACTTATTTTAGGGGCTGCTGGAGCTATGAATAGAAAAAAAAACTTTAAACGACTTCTCCACATGCACAGCTTGATGGATCATCACCAAACTTTGTCTGTAGCATCTGTGTAAGATCATCTCACAGATTGTTTCAAATGGTTCCATTTAATTGATATTTGGGGGCCGCAAGACTGGAAAATAGAAGAAACCTTGAAACGAGTTCTTCTCATGAACTGCTTGATGGATAATCACCAAAATAGATCTCTTTCACATTTGTTCAGACGGTTCTGGTCACTTTTATGGTCTATAAAAAGATAACCCTTTAAATAACTTTTAATGAACTGTTAAATCGATGTTCATCAAACATGATCCAAAACAAGGTCTGAATATCTCAGTCCGCAGTAGAGTGAATTTGGTCCATTAGGGCCTCTTGTTACATTAAAAATACAAGTTGAAGATTTTTGTAGAATCCAATATCGTCTTCTTTTCTTAAGATTTTCAATTGAAATTTGTTGTACTTTCTCAGTGTGACAGTTTGACAAGATGTTACTCTACTGCAGTGATTCCAGAGTCATGCCCCTTTTTTAACTTAAAAAAGTTTTTCAGAGAGTAAAAAATGGCATATTTTTAACTATTGTAGATACAACGTTAAAACTTCACACTCATCATTCAGGTAATAAAAGAAGGTTACAGCATCAAGTCCCATAAATATTACATGAAGTTTAACAAAATCATTCCAAGAAAAAATTGCTGTCTCCAAGGGCAATGCAAATATTGAATTGAAACATGATACAAGTTATTTAGGTAGATAAAACATGATGAAAAGTGCTAGGCGCATTAATTGTATTCTGGCAAAGTTGTGTCCATTGTAGGACTTGGAAAATGTAAGGTAAAGTTTTGCATAGAAACTAATGCAGGTACTTGCTTGAAACTTCACACAAATGTTTGGTGCAATTAAACAAGATCACAGTATCTAGTCCTATAACTCTTACATAAATTTGGCCAAGATAGCTATTTGCAGATAGAAAATCCAACCCAGTCTTTTGTAATTTTTGTGTCACCAAACTTCATGTTTAGCAAGCCTATGATTATGAAGAGCTATCTTTGGACCGCATTTAGGGTCACCATTGCATTGCTAAAAATGCAAATGATTTCCGCTTAATAATTCCAATAAGAATAAGATATGACAGAGCTTGATACGTATGCAGCTTAATAGGACTGAAAAGTTGGAAAATTGTTTTTGTGGCCACTAGGATCAAGATCACAGTTAGGTCAAATTCTTTGTTGCTAAAATAGAAAATGTTTAAAAAGCCAGGTGTTTGTGTAATTTCCACATCTCTTGTTGCAAAAATAGCTAATATAATGTGTATGAACATGGATTATCATTTCATTTTTCAGAAAAATGCAGATGGGCTGATATATGCTGATCTGGCTTTTAATGATCAACCGAAGGGGCAAAAGAAGTTAGTCATACATGGTCTTGATAGTATGACTGAGTATGTTGAGGTAGATTTCACAAAGAAAGCCGACCCTTTGCCTGATAGTGACACAGAGGACCAAAAATAAACTCAAATTGTCAATGTATTGCTGTTTTTCAAATGCATGATAGAAGACTTTAAATTTGTTTATTATTCAATGTTTATATATATTAACTTTTTTATGCCCCCGAAGGGAGGCATATTAGTTTTCAACTGTCCGTCCGTTCGTTAGTTCGTTCGTTCGTCACAACGTTAACTTTTTGCAAGAAGGCACTTTACTCGTGAACCACTGCACCCAGGACCTTCAAACTTCACATGCGGATAGTACTTATGGAGTACACGACCCTTACTGACTTTTGGGTCACCAGGTCAAAGGTCAAGGTCACCAGGTCAAAGGTCAAGGCGCTGCGGGGGCACTTGTCACCATTAGTGACAGCTCTTATTTCTAAGGTCATTTTGATCTCAAAAACTATCGGAGCTATAACTGCGACACTTTCCACACTTGTTAGTATTATTAGATGAGTAAGTGGATACATAGACCAAGAACAATAACTGACTTGCATTTTGTCAGAGTTATGGCCCTGTATATACTTAAGAAATTATTATTAACAATATAGCTTATAAACTTTATACAGTTTTTTCGTCATCAAAAAGGAAGTAAGAAGGCGATGAACCATAACTGTTTTCTTGCATTTTGCCTGATGTCAAACACTTATAGACCATCTTTTACACCCATAGGTGATGAACTTGCTTTTATAATGCTTTATTTTTTATCAGGTTTGCAAAGTATTATACTGTTATTCACATGTACAAAACATGTTCAAATTAAATAAAAATAATTATGCAACAAACACCTTTATTTTATTGTTAACTAATGATTGTGAACTGCAATTTCATTATATTGATGTGTCAAATTTTAGCTCGTGCTATTGATAATGCAGGGCTTCAAGTTACCTATATTTTCCTATATTTTAACCCTCTACCTATAATAACCTATAAAATCCTATATTTTGCCAAAATACCTATAAATACCTATAATCTGGAAATTTTGTGGTAAGCAAGGAATACAAAGGTCATTCAAACCATTAAAAAAGAAGTAATTCTATGATAATTGAGTTTATAAATATGCTGTTACCTTTTAGGCATTGAAATTTGTATTCCTTTCAGGTGTAGCGACCCTGCCCAGCCCAGCTTTAGGAAAGCTTTAAGTAATGGCAGTTCTTTTTTCAATTGGAATATTTTCCATTTCTTAAAGCTTTCATGTATAAAAATGTGAATAGGAAATGCACATGTTTTTATTTTGTTTTCAGAATAAACAAGACTTAATGTTTCATAATTAAGCCCCATAATGCCTGCTAATAAGAGTCAGTTTCGAGATAGGTGGCTATCAGAAGTAGATGGCAATGGACATGAACTGAAATTATGGTGTGTCAAGGGGAAGAGTGACTCTTATGGTCACTGTACATTGTGCAAAACTGACATAAAGTGTGATAATGCTGGACTGAAACACTTGTCTGACTTGTTTTCTTCATTATAAGCAACCTATATAATCCTATATTTCTGGTCCCCAAATACCTATATTTCAGGATCCTACCTATATTTTTGACTCCCAAAAGCATTTGACGCCCTGATAATGTCTCAGTATATTTTGTCTTTATAGTTTCTCAACATATTTTTGATAAATTATATTTATATCTGTTGTCATATTATATATATTTTTCTTACATTGATACATGTACATTAGATTTGAATTTTATATTTCATGACATTCCTGATGGCCATAGAACAGGTGACTATTTGCTTCATTATACACCCGTTTTGGAAAACGGACGCATTATGTGATGGCATGTGTGTCAATCAGTATGTCCGTCTGTCCATCATACTTTGTGTCTCGAGCATAGCTCTAACAATTCAAGGGGCCTCCGTGGCCGAGTGGTTAGAATCGTTGACTTCAAACCATTTGCCCCTCATCCATGTGGGTTCGAAACCTCATTTGGGGCGTAGAATTCTTCACGTGAGGAAGCCATCCAGCTGGCTTACGGAAGGTCGGTGGTTCTACCCAGGTGCCCGCTCGTGATGAAAGTATGCACGGAGGGGCACCTGGGGTCTTCCTCCACCATTAAAGCTGGAAAGTCGCCATATGACCTAAAATTGTGTCAGTGCGACGTTAAACCCAACAAAATAAATAAAATCTAACAATTCTAGGTTTTGATTTTAAACTTGGCATATTGGAAGATGGCTATGAGACAATAAGCAGAGCACATAACCAGGTTGGTAGGGTAAAATTCAAGGTCACAAAGGGAACTCAAAAGTCGAATTTCCTGTCCGGAGCATAACTTGATAACTATTCTAGGTATTGACTTTAAACTTGGCATACAAGTAGGTGTCAGTGAGACGATCTACATGGCTTATGAACCAGGTTGATAAGTCTAAGGGTCAAGGTCACAAATGGAGGTGAAAGTTCAAATTTGTCCTTCATATTTTGTGTCTGGAGCATAATTTGATAACCATTTATGGTATTGACTTCAGTTTTAGCATATAGGTAGGTGGCAACGAGATGATGTACAGATTGCATGAATCAGGCCTGTAGGTCAAAGGTCAAGGTCACAGCAAGGTCAAATCTGTCTGTCAAATTTTGTGTCCAGAGCATAAATTGATAACCATTCAACATATTGACTTAAAACTTGGCATATATTTAAGTAGAGATGAGATGATGAGCATGACGCATGAACTTAGTCTATAGGTCCAAGGTCAAGGTTACAACTTGAGTTAAAATTTTTAGTTTTGGATGAGCTATTAGTGTAGGTGGATGGTCCATCATCCTTTGTCCACATTTTTACTTAAACCTCTTCTTCTCTGAAACTACTGGTCAGAATAACACCATATTTGGTCTGTAGCATCCTGGCGAGGTCCTCTATCAAGTTTATTCAAATGGATCACCGCGGCCCCTTTAAGGGGCTGCCAGAGCTAAAAATGGAAAAACCTTTAAAAACTTCTTCTCATGAACCGCTTGATGTATCTTCATCAAACTTGGTCAGTAACATCATTATAAAGTCCGGTCCCAAGTTCGTTCAGAAGGGGGCACTTGGCTCCTTTCAGGGGCTGCTAGAGTCAAAATTAGAAATACCTTTAAACGACTTCTTCTCATTAACCGCTTGAAGGATTTTCAACAGATTTGGTCAGTAGCATCACTATAAGGTCCTTTCCCAAATGGGGGCACTTAAGGGGCAGCTACAGCCCAAATTAGAAATATCTTTAAACAAAAACTTCTCATGAAAGCCCGCCCGCTTAGCTCAGTAGGTAGAGCGTCGGTCTACGGATCGTGGGGTCCTGAGTTTGATCCCCGGGCGGGGCGTATGTTCTCCGTGACTATTTGATAAACGACATTGTGTCTGAAATCATTAGTCCTCCACCTCTGATTCATGTGGGGAAGTTGGCAGTTACTTGCAGAGAACAGGTTTGTACTGGTACAGAATCCAGGAACACTGGTTAGGTTAACTGCCCGCCGTAACATGACTGAAATACTGTTGAATAACGGCGTTTAACCCAAAACAAAAAAAATCTTCTCATGAACCGTTCGAAGGATTTCATCAAACTTGGTCTGTAGCATCATTATAAGGTCCTCTGCCAAGTTTATTCAAATGGGTCACTTGGTCCCTTTTAGGGGCTGCTAGAGCCCAAGTTAGAAATACCTTTAAGTAACTTCTTCTCGTGAACTGCTAGAAGGATCTTCATCAAAGTTGGTCTGTAACATCATTATAAGGTTCTTTCCCAATATTGTTCAATTGGTCCCTTTTAGGGGCTACTAGAACTAAAAATAGAAATGCCTTTTAAAGACTTCTTATGAACCAATTGAAGGATCTTCTTCAAACTTTGTCTGCACCGTCATTATTAGGTCCTCTTCCAACTTTGTCCCTTTTAGGGCGCTAGAGCCAAAACTAGAAATACCTTTAAACGACTACTTCTCATGAACCGCTGGAAGGATCTTCATCAAAATTGGTCTGTAGCATCATTATAAGGTCCTCTCCCAATTTCTTTTCGAATGGGGGCACTTGGCCCTTATTAAGGGCCACTAGAACTAAAAATAGAAATGTCTTTAAAAGACTTCTTTTCATGAACTGGTGGATAGATCTTCATCAAACTTGATTTGTAGCATTATTACTTGGCCCCTTTTAGGGGCTACTAGAGCTAAACTATAAATAGCTTTAAACAACTTCTAATGAATGGCTGATGGATTTTCATCAGACTTGGTTTGTAGGATCATTATAAGATCTTCTCTCAAATTTGTTCAAATGGGGGCAGTTGGCCTCTTTTAGGGTTTCCTAGGGCTAAAAGTAAAAATACCTTTTAATGACTCCTAATCATGAACCACTCGGTGGATCTTTATCAAAGCTGGTCTGTAGAATCATTATAAGATCCTCTCATATATTTTTTAAGTTTAGGGTGCTTGGCCCCTTTAAGGATCAGATGGTTACGGTCCTGTTCAGGTGAGCGACTTGGGCCCATTCGGGCTTCTAGTTCATTTGTATTTTGTGTCCAGTGTACAACTTAAAATCTTTTCAAGGTAATGAAATTAAACTGAGACTTACAGTGGGTGGTGATGATGTGATTTGAGGATTGCAGCAATCCACGTTACTTCCCGTTTTGTGTCTAAAGCTAAACTTCAAAACTATTCATGGTAATCCCAACACACACATTAACATCATCCTCGCCCACCACCCCAATTCACTTTCAGTTTCTTGTGATTAGTATTCCATCACTGCTGCCACGTAAAAACCCCAACCTCCCACCCTATGTCACATTCCACACCATCCTACAAACAGCCAAAAAAGACAAATATCAAACAGGGAATGCCACGTACCAAAATCGCAGCCTCCCCAAAACTAAACCTACAGCACGCAGACTAAGACTTTTTTCTTCAGATTTTTCTTCTTCCTCCTCAGATCTAGAACTTCGACGTAAATTGCCCTGCTTTGCAGAGCTCTTGTTTTGATTTTGTGTTTGCTTAAATGCGGGGCACAATAAGATTAGTTAAGATAACATTGACATGTGTGGAGAAGTGCTAGCTTAGTATTTCCAATGTTAAATGAACAATTATTATTTCTTAATAATGCATGAACATCTCCATATAATGCATTCGTGTTAATTGTGTATCATGACAGCATCTTCCACTGCTTTTAGCTTACCTGTGACAAATTGCCATATATGAGTCATTATAATTAAGCTGTGTCAATCATCCCTCTTTAATGTCCTGAAAACCTTCTTGGATGTTCATCAAATTTTGTCAGAAGTATTTTCTCAAGGTTTTTCAAACAATTCTGCTGTACTTCTGATGGTGACTGTCGGGGCTTAAAAAATATATAAACATTTAAAGACTTGTTCTTGGCTTGGTCAGAAGTATACTTGTATGGACCATCTCAAGTCAGAACTAAAACGGAACTTTTAGATCACTGTTACAATCCATTTGATGGATGTATGACAAAGCTTAAAATTATGGAGAATAAACGCAGCAAAATGAAACACTTCTGATTTTTAGTGTAAGTGTGTAAATTTTGATGTATTGTAAAATGTAAATTCAGTGTAAGTGTGATCAATTTACAGAAACATTTGTGGGAAAACAAATTTCAGTGTGACATACTTTTGACTTACAATTGTCCTCAAGTCCAAAAAAAGAAGCTGTTATCTTCTCACAAGCCACAGATAGCCATATGCGTCTGGTAAACATGTACATTTTACATTGTACATGTTCTATTTACAATCACCATATATTTTGTATGGTTCGGAGAAAACAAGGGATAGGCTTTTGAAAAAGAACATGAACTTATAGCTAAAAGTAATTTTTCTTATGATAAATATCAAATTGAGTCTACACGTCTTTATGATATTTCACTGGATTTAACAATATTTTCTTTTAAAAAAACATAAACTGGAATTTTGTTGGAAGGCGACTGACAATTGAACGTTGGTGGGTCTCTGTTCAATGGAGATGTTGAAAGGATGGATATCCTGACATTTATTTTGATTTTCTGGTACTCATGAAAAGGAAACCACTTATTTTTTAAACAGATAAAAGCACATTGGGAATTCTTGCTAGTGCTACTCATGGATTTGCATAAATGCGGTTTTTACCAGCATAACACACAAAAAATAGCATTTAATTTTAAATATAATATACAGAATTTTAAATGAAAAATGTTTTGTTTGTTGATGAATAAAACAAAAGCCCTTGATTGCTTTCTTGCTACATTTTATTGTTACCTTTTAGACAGCTTGCCATAACCCATTGTTATGATTTTGTTTGAGATATCACTCAGCCAGACCAGCAATATGGCCCTTCAGTTAGTCAACAATATGCATAGAAAGGCATAAAAGTTGTGTCGCGCTTCTCTTAAAAAGAATTTGACCTAGGGTCATGAAAAAGCAGAGGAATGTTATTCAGTATGTGAAGTTGTGCACCTGGGATTTTGTCCCAAATTTTTTCAGTCAGACCAAAGTTATGGCCCTTGATTGTCAAAAATATGCATAAATTGGATACAAGTTTATGTGTCATGTATCTCAAAAAGTATGTGTCATAAAACAGGGGATTGTTATACAGCATGTGAAGTTGGGCACATGGTGTTCTGTTTGGGTTTCACTCCGCAAGAATGGAGTTATGGTTCTTGACTTAGTGAAAAATATACATAAAGTTCTTTAAGTTTATGTTGCATATATCTTAAAAATATTTCACCTAGAGTCATGAAACCATGTAGGAACATTATCCAGCATGTGATTTTTTTTCTTTTTTGAAATTTACTTTGCAAGACAGAGTTATGGCCCTTGACGTAATAAAAAAAAAAGAGTTTTGCCCCATGTATCTGAAAATGTACTTAACCTATAGTCATCAATACATTAGAGGATTGGTTTATAGCATTTGAAATTGTGCACTGGTGTTCCCTTCGGGATTTCACACACCTGGGCCAGAGTTGTGGTCCTTCTCTTAGTGAAAGATACACATAAGGTTCATAAAAATTTGTATTACAAGCATCTTAAAGACTGTTTCACCTAGATTCAGGAAACTACATTGCAGGCTGTCAAGCGGTCATACTTCTTCCTACTTTTTTCAAATCCTATTTTTTTCCTACTTTTTCTCAAAAAGTTCCTACTATTCCTAATTTTTCATTCCAAAAGTCGGTAAAAAAGAAAAATTGTTTCTTTGCTAAAGAGTTTAAGTATATTTGTAAAATAAATGTGTCAGTGGTTGTGCATAGCACTTAGAAGACTGCATTCATCTTGATGAGACTCTGGGCCCATACTGACAGTCATTTCCTTGAGTGCATTTTTGATTTTGTGAGTTTCTTGATAAAATGTGCACTATACACTACAGAACTGAATCAGTCATTCCCAGTGATGGCATGCTTTTGTTTATCCCAGTTTTAGCTGAGGTTTTATCTTTTCTTATTAAAAATATAACCTTTTTTTATCCCAGTTTTAGCTGAGGTTTTATCTTTTTAGCTCACCTATCACTTAGTGACAGAGTGAGCTTTTGTGATCGCCCTTCATCCGTCGTCCGTCCACAATTTCCTTTCGAACACGATAGAGACCACATTTTGTATTTGATTTTAATCAAACTTGCACACAACTTGTATGGGCATAATATCTCGGTTCCTTTCGAAAACGGGCCATATCCCATCATGGGTTCCAGAGTTAAGGCCCCTAAAGGGCCATAATTTGCTATTTTTGCATTGTGAACACGATAGAGACCACATTTTGCAATCAACTTTAATTAAACTTGCACACAACTTGTATTGGTATAATATCTTGGTTCCTTTCGAACACTGGCCAGTTCCCATCATGGGTTGCAGAGTTATGGCCCCTTAAAGGGCCAAACTTTGCTATTTTTGGCTTGTGAACACGATAGAGACAACATTTTTCAGTCACCTTTTATCAAACTTGCACACAACTTGTATTGACATGATATCTCGGTTCCTTTTGAAATCAGGTCAGATCTCATCATGGATTCCAGAGGTATGGCCCCTTAAAGGGCCAAAATTTGCTATTTTGGCTTTTGCAGCCATATAGAAACTTCATGTACGGTTTGATTTGATACAAACTTGCGAAATATTTTCAACAACAATAAATCTTGGATTCCATGAGGAATCTGTCAGATCCAATCATAGGTTCCGGAGTTACGGCCCCTGATTGACCCCTAAATGAGCCAAAATTTGGTAATTTTTCCCTTGTGAACATTATAGAAGTGACATTTTATATTTGATTTCAACCACACTTACATACAACTTAAGTCACAATAAGATCTGTGTTCCTTTCGGAAAACCGGCTAGATTCCAGCATGGGTTCTAGAGTTACTGCCCCTTAAACAGGCAAAATTTTCTATTTTGGCCCTTTCAGTCATATAGAGGTTTCAATTATGCTTTGATTTGATACAAACTTGCACAGAATGATTATCTTGATGATCTCTAGGCCTGGATCGAAACTGGGTCATGTCGTGTCACAAACTAGGTCAACAGGTCAAGTCAAAGGAAAAGCTTGTTAACAACATAGATCCCAACTTCATGAAACTTGGTCAGAATATTTATCTTGATGATCCCAAGGCCATGTTTGAAACTGGGTCATATGGGGTCAAAAACGAGGTCACCCAGTCAAATCAGGGGAAAGCTTGTTAACACTCTTGTTCATTTTATGAAACTTGGTCAGAATGTTTTTCTGCATGAAATAGCATATGAATTTTTATCTGGGTCATGTGGGGTCAAAAACTAGGTCGCCAGGTCAAATTAAAGAAAAAGCTTGTTTACACCTTAGGGGGCACATTTTTGATTCTATCTTCATAAGTTTTGGTCAGAATGTTAGTTATCATAAAGACTTGGATGTTTTCAAATCTGGGTCACGTGGGGTCAAAAACTAGGCCACTAGGTCAAATCGTAGGAAAAGCTTGTATACACTCTACAGGCCACCTTTTTGCTCCAATCTTCCTAAAACTTTGTCAGGATGTTTGTTTTTATGAAATTTTGGACAGGTTCAAATCTAGGTCATGTGGGGTAAAAAGCTAGGTCACTAGGTCAAATTAAAGAAAATGCTTGTTTACACTCAAGAGGCCATGTTTTTGGTCCAATCTTAATGAAAATTGGTCAGAATATTTGTCTCCATGAAATCACTAGGTAAATCATGCTTATACTGTTATGGTGTGTTACACAGGTGATTGACTTAGGGCCATCTTGGCCCTCTTGTGTAAAATAAAGATTCAAAACTATGATAAACTTGAACTATTTTTAGCTCACCTGTCACATAGTGACAGGGTGAGCTTTTGTGGTCCATATTGTCCGTCGTCCGTCCGTCCATCATCCATTCACAATTTCTTGTGAACACGATAGAGACCATATTTTGCACACTTGCACACAACTTGTATTGGCATAATATCTCGGTTCCTTTCGAAAACTGGCCAGGTTCCAGAGTTATGGGCCCTTAAAGGGCCAAAATTTGCTATTTTTGGCTTGTGAACACGATTGAGACCACATTTTGCAATCAGCTTTAATCAAACTTGCACACAACTTATATTGGCATAATATCTCGGTTCCTTTCGGAAAATGGCCAGATCCCATCATGGGTTCCAGAGTTATGGCCCCTTAAAGGGCCAAAATTTGCTATTTTGGCTTTTGCAGCCATATATAGACTTCATTTATGGTTTGATTTGATACAAACTTGCAAAATATCTTCAACAACAATAAATCTTGGATTCCATGATGAATCTGTCAGATCCAATCATAGGTTGCCAATCATTGCCTAGTAGTCCTCTACCAAAATTGTTCAAATTATGCCTCTGGGGTAAAATGAGGCCCTGTCAAGGGGTCCCAAATTTTACATAGACTTGTATAGGAAAACATTTTAAAAAATCTTCTTGACTGAAAGTTCAAGGCATAGGCTTTTGATATTTGGTATGTTGCATTGCCTAGTGGCTCTCTAACAAGATTGTTCAAATTATGCCCTTGGGGTGAAAAGAGGCCCCGCCCTGAGGGTCACTTAGTTTTTATATAAGTTATAGAGGAACAAATACTTTAAAAATTATCTGATCATATTTTCTAGACTGTTTAGTTATAATAACCTGATGACCTCAAGTAATAAGGGGTCACTTGACTGTGACCTTGACCTACTGACCTACTTTCTTGTTGTGTTTTTTTTTTAAGATACAGCCTTGAAAATTGAATGACATATACAGTTTTGCACACCGATCTTAAAACTGACTTCCAGTGACCATGAATGTCACCTACTGACCTACTTTCTTAATATTTTAGCATCAGTTTGACATTTGAAACATGTAGCTCATATTACTCAGGTGAGCAATCCAGGGTTTCATGACCCTCTTGTCAATACATGCAGGCCTGTCTTGCTTTCAGCTGTCAACGAAAGTGATGAAAGAAGTCTTAATATTTTATATATTGCCTTATTGACAGAGGACCAAATATACAACACAGAAACCAATAAATTGCAGTAGTTTTAAGTATTTTTAAATGCATAACAGCAGATAAATGTTTTTGTTGTTTTTATTTCAATGTTTGTATAATCTTACTTAAAGAGTCATATGCCTTTGATTAAATTTGGCTGCAACATTTTTTTTGTTATGAATATAAAACATATTATTTCACTCTTAAATTACATTTTTAGCCCATTATCATCATCAGATGGTAGGCTATTCAAATCACTCTGCATCCGTGGTCCGTCATCCTTCCGTCCGTTAACAATTTCTCGTTATCGCATCTCCTCAGAAACTACTGGGGGGATTTTGACCAAACTTTGTCAGAATGGTGTATTGGTACCCTTGTTGTGTCCCCCGGAAAATCAGACTTTTTTTTTGGGATTTAACGTCGCACCGACACATGATAGATCATATGGCGACTTTCCAGCTTTAATGGTGGAGGAAGACCCCAGGTGCCCCTCCGTGCATTATTTCATCACGAACGGGCACCTGGGTAGATCCACCGACCTTCCGTAAGCCAGCTGGATGGTTTCCTTACATGAAGAATTCAACACCCCGAGTGAGACTAGAACCCACATCGATGAGGGGCAAGTGATTTGAAGTCAGTGACTTTAACCACTCGGCAACGGAGGCCCCGGAAAATCAGACTGGTTCAACTATTTTTTAGTGAGTTATGGCCCTTTGTTTATATTCATAATTTGCATAGAAGTATATAGGGAAAAACTTTGAAAATCTTCTTGTCCAAAACAAGAGCCTAGGGCTTTAATATTTGGAATGTAGCATTATCTAGTGGTTCTCTACCAAGATTTTTCAAATTATTTCCCTGGGGTCAAATATGGCCACCTCCGGGGGTCACATGGTTTATATAGACTTATTTAGGGAAAAACTTGGAAAAACTTATTATTCAAAACCACAGGACCTAGGGCTTTGATACTTTGTATGTGACATCATCTAGTGGTTCTCTACTAAGATTGTTCAAATTATTCCCCTAGGGTTAAATGTGGCCCCGCCCTGAGGGTCACATGGTTTACGTAGACTTGTATAGGGAAAAACTTTGAAAATCTTCTTGTCCAAACCACAAAGTCTAGGGCTTTGATATTTGTAATGTAGAATCATCTAGTAGTTCTCTACCAAGTTTGTTCAAATTATCTCCATAGGGTCAAATACGGCCCCGCCCCGGGGGTGACATTGTTCATGTAGACTTATACAGGGAAAAATCTTCTAGTCCATAACCTACAACATTCAAATTTGGACCACATGTCCATATAGTTTTGAGTGGCAAGATGAACCTTGACATGAGTTGACCTTGATTTTGACCTAGTGGCCTACTTTCACTTTTCTGTAGCTACAGCCTTCAAATTTGGACCACATGCATAGGTTTTTGTACCGAAATGAACTGTGATCTTGAGATTGACCTAGTGACCTACTTTCACATTTCTGAAGCTACCGGCTTCAAATTTGGACCTCATGCATAGTTTTGTGTTCTGAATTGAAATTTGACATTGCTTTTTACCTAGTATTTACTTTCACAATTCTCAAGCTATAGCCTTCAAACTGAAGATCATGCATATAGTTTTGTGTACCGAAATGAACTTTGACCTTGAAATTGATCTAGTGACCTACTTTCACATTTCGCAAGCTACAGCTTTCAAATTTGGACCACATGTTCTGTACTGAAATGAAATTTGACATTGAGCTAGTCCTGAAATTTGGAACATTCAAAAATGGCTCAATGTTGGGCGCCAAGATCACTCTGTAATCTCTTGTTAATAATTGTTTCCTTATATATTTGCCACAGGTTAACATAATAGAAAGTATTATTGAATGCAGAGATGTGGTTACTTCCCGTTATGACTAAAACTATATAAGTTCATGTGTAATATTGAAAGGAGTGTTTTATTTGCAGTGTACTTATGCATATTGTCTACTTGGACCACTGCTTTATCTATTTTTAATTTTAACTAAATTGCAAGTTTGTTTTATAATGCTTCAGTTTGTGTCCAGTTCATAAAACATGCTGTTATTCATGTGTAAATTAAATTACTTCATTTCATTGTTAATATTCAGTTGTAATATACAGATAGTTATATCACTGTACTGATGCGCCAAAACCTAACTTGTGCTATTATTAGACTTAATCAAGACTTACTTATGTACTTTTCTTTGATGTTTTGTTAATACATTTTTGATAAAGTATATATTTTTATATTTGTTGTTGTTTTGTTATATATATTGTTCTTGATTTTTAGCTCGACTGTACGAAGTATATGGAGAGCTATCCTACTCACCCTGGCATCGGCGTCTTTCCTAAGTTTTTTTTACACTTTCTCCTTTTTCTCCTTATCTCTGTAATTACTTGATGGATTTCCTTTAAACTGAAAATAGTTATTCCTCATCAATGCCCACATCATATGGCACAAGGGCCATAATTCTCACACCAATATTTCATGAATTATCCCCCCTTTTTATTTAGAATTTCAGGTTAAAGTTTTGATGCACTTTCACTCTGTCTCAATTATTCCACAATGGATTTGATTCAGACTGGAAGTAGTTGTTCCACATCATATGACACAAGGCCCATAACTCTGGTACCAATATTTAATAAATTATCCCCCACTTTTACTTAGAATTTTATGTTAAAGTTTTGATGCACTTTCACTCTATCTCAGTTATTACTACCCGCCCGCTTAGCTCAGTAGGTAAGAGCGTTGGTCTACGGATCGCGGGGTCGCGAGTTCGATCCTCGGACGGGGCATATGTTCTCCGTGACTATTTGATAAACGACTTTGTGTCTGAAATCATTAGTCCTCCACCTCTGATAATTCATGTGGGGACGTTGGCAGTTACTTGCGGAGAACAGGTTTGTACTGGTACAGAATCCAGGAACACTGGTTAGGTTAACTGCCCGCCGTTACATGACTGAAATACTGTTGAAAATGGCGTTAAACCCAAAACAAACAATCAAACAAAATCAGTTATTACTAAATAGATTTGATTTAAATTTAAAACAGTTGTTCAACATCATCTCTCACATCATATGACACAAGAGCCATAACTCTTGCACCAATATTTCATGAATTATCTCCCCTTTTCACTTAGAATTTCAGGTTAAAGTTTTGAGGCACTTGCACTCTATCTTAGTTATTACTAAATGGATTTGATGCAAACTTAAAATAGTTGTTCCACCTTATCACCCACATCATATGACACAAGATGCATAACTCTGGTACCAATTTTTCATAAATTATGCCCCCTTTTACTTAGAATTTAAGGTTAATTTTGATTCATTTTCATTATATCTTAGTTATTACTAAATGGTTTGATTCAAACTTGAAGTAGTTGTTCCACATCATCACCCACATCATATGACACAAGGTGCATAACTCTTGCACCAATATTTTATGAATTATGTCCCCTTTTTGCTTGGAATTATACTTATTTAGTGTTTTGATACACTTTATTTTTATCTCTCTTATTACTTAATATTTCTGACACAGACTCAAGCTAGTGGTCAATATCTTCGTCCACCTTTTGAGTCATTAAACACTCCAGTGACATCTCAAGCTTCCTCAGATGTGTGCCAAGTTTCACTATCCAGCATCGAAATAGTTGAGCGCCCTGTCTTTTGTGACAGCTCTTGTTATTTTTGATGGCCATAGAACAGGTGAAACAGGTGGTTATTTGAGACATTTTAGCTCACCTGTCACGTAGTGACAAGGTGGGCTGTTGCGTTCACCCTTCGCCCGTCCGCTTTCCGTCCACAATTTCTTGTGAACACGATGGAGACCACATTTTGCAATCGATATTTATCAAACTTGCACACAACTTTTGACATAATATCTTGGTTCCTTTTGAAACCTGGCCAGATGTCTTCATGGGTTTTAGAGTTATGGCCCCTTAAAAGGCCAAAATTTACTATTTCCAATTCTGAACATGATAGAGACCACATTTTGCAATACATTTTAATCAAACTTGCACACAAATTGTTCTGGCATGATATCTCGGTACCTTTTAAAAACTGGCCAGATCTAATCATGGATTCCAGAGTTATGGTCCCTAAAAGGGCAGAAATTTGCTATTTTGACTTTTGCAGCCATATAGAGACTTCACTTATGGTTTGATTTGATACAAACTTGCAAAATATCTTTCACAACAATAGATCTTGGATTCCATGATGAATCCGTCACATCCAATCATAGGTTTCAGAGTTACGGCCCCTCAGGCCTGATTGACCCCTGAAAGAGCCAAAAGTTTTTACCTTGTGAACATAATAGAAGTGACATTTTACATTCGATTTTAAGCCCGCCCGCTTAGCTCAGTAGGTAAGAGCGTTGGTCTACGGATCGCGGGTTCGATCCTCGGGCGGAGCATATGTTCTCCGTGACTATTTGATAAACGACATTGTGTCTGAAATCATTAGTCCTCCACCTCTGATAATTCATGTGGGGAAGTTGGCAGTTACTTGCGGAGAACAAGTTTGTACTGGTACAGAATCCAGGAACATTGGTTAGGTTAACTGCCCGCCGTTACATGACTGAAATACTGTTGAAAAACGGCGTTAAACCCAAAACAAACAAACAAACATTCGATTTTAACCACACTTACACACAATTTAAGTCAAAATAAGATCTCGATTCCTTTCGAAAACCAGCTAGATTCCATCATGGGTTCTAGATTTACTGGCCCTGAAATATTTCTATTTTGGCCCTTTCAGCCATATAGAGGTTTCATTTATGCTTTGATTTGATACAAACTTGCACAGAATGTCTCTAGGCCAAGTTCGAAACTCGGTCATGTGGGGTCAAAAATTAGGTTACCAGGTCAAGTCAAGGGAAAAGCTTGTTAACACCCTATAGGCCACATTTATGACCCTATCTATATGAAACTGATTATTCCTATGCCAAATTCAAAACTGTGCCTTATGGGGTCAAAAACTAGGTCACCCGATCAGATCAAAGTAAAAGCTTGGTAACACTCTTGAGGCCAAATTATGACCTTATTAGCTCACCTTAGCAAAAGGCTCATTATGGTCTTTTGTGATCGCTCAATGTCCATTGTCTGTCATGTGTCGTCGGTCGTGCATCGTCCGTCCGTCAACAATTTCTAAAAATAATTTCTTCTTGAAAACCACGGGGCAGAATTACACCACACTTCACGGGAATGATCCTTGGATGGCCTCCTTTCGAAATTATTCAAAGAATTGAATTCCATGCAGAACTCTGATTGCCATGGCAACCGAAAGGAAAATCTTTAAAAATCTTCTTGTCCAATACCGCAAGGTGTAGAGCCTTGATATTTGGCCTGTGACATCATCTAATGGTCCTCTATGAAGATTATACAAATTGTGCCCCTGGGGTGAAAAGAGGCCCCGCCCCAGGTGTCTCAAGTCTTACATAGACTTGTATAGGAAAAAACTTTAAAAATCTTCTTGTCTAAAACCACAAGACCTAGGCCTTTGATATTTGGTGTGTAGCATTGCCTTGTGGTCCTCTACCAGAAATGTTCAAATTATAACCCTTGGGTGAAAAGAGGCCAAGCCCGTGGGGTCTCAAGTTTTACATAGACTTATACAGAAAAAACTTTAACAATCTTCTTGCCATAAACTGCAAGACCTAGGCTTTTAATATTTGGTATGTTGCATTGCCTTGTGGTCCTCTACCAAAATTGTTCAAATTAAGCCCCTGGGATGAAAAGAGGCCCTGCCCTTGGGGTCCCAAATTTAACACATACTTAATATAGGGAGAAAAAAAATATTCTTGTCTGAAAGTTCAAGGCCTAAGACTTTGGTATTTGATATGTAGCATTGCCTAGTGGATTTCTAACAAGGTTGATCAAATTATGCCCCTGGGGTGAAAAGAGGCCACGCCCTGGTGTCATTTGATATTTATGAATTATATAGGAATAAATACTTAAAAAATTGTCAGATCATATTTCCTAGACTGTTTAATTATAATTACCCGATGACCATAAGCGATTAGGG
This sequence comes from Mercenaria mercenaria, assembly GCF_021730395.1. Lineage (NCBI taxonomy): Eukaryota > Metazoa > Mollusca > Bivalvia > Venerida > Veneridae > Mercenaria > Mercenaria mercenaria. The sequence continues at coordinate 36,955 of NW_026461386.1, read as the reverse complement.
GTCACTTGATTGTGACCTTGACCTACTGACCTACTTTCTTGTTTTTTAAGATACAGCCTTGAAATTTGGATGCCATGTACAGTTTTGCACACCGATCTTAAAACTGACTTTCAGTGACCATGAATGTCACCTACTGACCTACTCTCTAATATTTTGGCATCAGTTAGCCATTTTAAACATGTGGCTTATATTACTCAGGTAAGCGATTCAGGGTCATGATGACCCTATTGTCTTCATTAAACTTGGTCAGAATATTTATCTTGACGATTCCTTGGCCAAGTCGAAACTGGTCAAAAACTAGGTCACCCTCTTAAACCAAAGGAAAAGCTTGTTAACACTCTAGAGGCCATAATACATAATAGCAATATGGAGAATATGCACGTCATTTTGTTTTGTTGCTTTGGCAAAAAATGAGGTTACTTTGGCAACAAATAGGTAAAAGATATGACAAGTGGCTAAGTGGGATTATGCGATAATTTAGAAATACAAATTTATTTATGACTGGTTACATGGGTTGATGGCAATATGGATAATATGCATGTCTTTTTATACTATTGCTGTGGCAACAAATACGATTGCTATGGCAACAAATAGTCCAAATATATGTTAAAAAGTGGATTCTGCAATAACTTAAAATTCATAAGTGATTTTTAGCTCGACTTCGAAGAAAAAGTAGAGCTATATCACTCGCCTCAGAATTGGCGTTGCCGTTGTTTAAACGTTTCTATAAAGTCAAATACAGTTGAATATTGTTACCTTGATATCGGTTAGCTCGATACTCCGGTTAGCACGATGTGTTTTAGTCGGTCCCGATTTTTCCCTTTATATTTCCACGTAATTATTTATCAATCATTACCTCGATATGATTAGCTCGATATTTTGTTTAGCTCGATAAGATTTTTTCAGTCCCGTCAGCTTACCTGTACTGTTTTTACACCTGGTTTCGTCGATATCACAGCTTCTCAAAAAGTATCCATGTTATTTGTAAGGTGTGAAAATCAACCTATTGTTGTCTGTCGATGTATTAATCATAATCAAGTTTGTGTGTTTGTTTGTTATTTAATCTTTAATCCAATATAAATGTCAGGAAGTTTGCATTCAGTTCCAAATAATTAGTCTTATAAAACAGTGCGCAAGCGGGCAAGCTGTTTCCCAATATAACAACTAATTTGGATGAAATATTTTTCTGTTTGACCGAGAAAAATTTGCCATTTAGGATTGAGTAACAATATGCGTATTTAACCAGCAAAATTTCTTTATCTTAGCACAGTCAAAATGAGAACTCACCTAGGAACATTACCGCTCGATTCAGACTTGTTTAAGGCAGGAATAAAAATACAAATATTTACACGAATATTTTAAAAAATTAAAAAGTTGTATGTATGTATGTACTACTTAATTAAGATGTATTATTTTTAAATGAAATAAAATCATATTTACGTTTTATATTATTTCTTTCTCCTTAAAAAAACATTGGCTATAATGATAAGACGTCCAACACAAGTACAAAGTAGTCCCAGATATTGTTACGTCGAACTTCCGGATACGTTGATGCAAGTTTTACAGTCCCTTGAGGTAATGGTATCCGACTGTATCTCTGTTACTATCAAAATTATGGCTGGAAACCTAAAATATTTATTTACCTGTACTATCAAAGTTTACACCAGGAGAAAAAATCCCCATAATTCTGATTTGAATTTTGACAGAGCTATGCCCATTTCAACTTCGAATGTTTTGGTTAAAATTTGTTGATACAGTCAAATATCTCTGTTACTATTTAAGCTTTTGACTTGAAACTTAAAATAGTTATTTACTATCAAAGTCTAAGGATACACTAAGCAGTGAGGGGATGTCTTGTTTTAACATGGTTTTCTTCCACATTTCCAAAGAAAAAATATGTTATATATAGCATACCAAAATGAAAGGGAATGATAAAGCTATACCATGGTACTATTTGAATAAGATTTTATGCATCACAATTCTGCTAAGGTAACAAAACATGTAAAACTTGTAACAGATTTATCTCTCATCAGTACTTCAAATGAGACAAAAGAGTCTCTTAATTGTCAAAAAAGGTACATAGAGATCAATTATTTTTGTGTCTCCGATTCCTTCCTCACTGAATTAAAAGTGATATAATTCAAGGATTGGTAAATTTATTACAAAACTATGATGCACATCCCTAGATCACCCTTTAACGAAACAGTCTGTCATTTTTTATGCAATTTCCTACATAGATAAAGGAAATGAGTTGCTTCAGACACTTCACCAAGTTGTGAATTTTTGTTTTGAGAAAAAGACGAAAATGTATTATAATATGAACTTTATGCTTAGGCTCCTCCTTCATTAAAGAATGAACTCCCTTTTTTTGCAAGCGAACCAGACTAATTGATTGTTCAATTACATGTTAATAGGAAGACAGTTGAACATTATTAACACTTATTTACAAATAATTAGGCCTCGACCAAGACATCTAGTCAAAATCCGTTATATTTACATTGTGAAAACCTCCCATATAATTTTGGTCACACCATGCAATATAATTCCCATTAACGCTCCCTTTAGCCTTAGAGACCACAAAATAATTACACAGATTCAGAAAATCAAATGCTGTGTTATTATAAACACATGCTAAATATTTGCCGTTTTCATAAATAAAGGATTTTAGCTCACCTGAACATGAAGTGCTCGGGGTGAGCTATTGTGATCGCTCACCGTCCGGCGTCCGTCCGACCACACTTTCCTTTAAACAACATCTCCTCTGGAACCATTTGGTGGAAGTTGGTAAAACTTGGGAAGGATGAACCTTGGGTGGTCCTTTTCCCAAATTGTTAAAATTGTTTTTATTGGTTGTACATAAGGGCCGCCAGGCTAAAACTAGAGAAATCTTTTAAACGGCATCTCCTCCTCTTATTTTTTCGGTTTCATCTGTCAGGTTGTACGGGGCAGATACGCATTTCAGGAATGTATCTACTTTCTTTTTGTAAGTGCAACAGCTTTTTTAAACATATTTATGACTTCTTAATATTTAGCCAGATATACTTCTAAGAATAAAATTTGAAAAGTCGACCATATTTTATTAATTAAAGGACCTTGTTTTGTTTGTTTGTTTGGGGTTTAACGCCGTTTTTCAACAGTATTTCAGTTATGTAACGACGGGCAGTTAACCTAACCAGTGTTCCTGGATTCAGTAGAAACCTGTTCTCTGCAAGTAACTGCCAACTTCCCCACCTGAATCAGAGGTGGAGGACGGATGTAAAGGACCTTGTAAGCAAGCACGGTCGCTTGGGGAATTTAACAACAGTGACTTTATTATTTAGTTCTATTATCTTTACACGAATGCCCAAATCCTAAGTACTCGTGTTGAACTGTTATGTTCACTGGCACCAGACCAGAGAGAAAATGCCTCTGAACCCCTAGGTATATTATAAGAAAATGCACGAACCAATTTCAATCGTATATTTCTGACCTAAAACGCGCAGTTCAATGAACGTGTACTCGTACATTGGTGTTTCTGGTCTGCTTTATAATTTCTAAACCGGTGTACAGGCCAGAAGTCTTGAGACTGCTGAAGGCAGTTTAGGTTGTAGGCATTTCCAAATCTTGGATGAGTTTGATATTGGGTCATCTTGGGTCAAAAACTAGGTCACTAGGTCAAATCAAAGGAAAAGCTTGTTAACACTATAGAGGCTATATTCATTAATTAATCTTCATGAAACTTGGTCAGAATGTTCATCTTGATGATCTTTAGGTCAAGTTGAATGTGGGTCAGGTGGGACAAAAACTAGGTCACCCGGTCAAATCAAAGGAAAAGCTTGTTAACCCTCTAGAGGCCTCGTTTATGACTGTATTTTAATAAAACTTGGTCAGAATGTTAACCTTGATGATCTGTAGGTCAAGTTTAAATCTGGGTCAGGTGCGGTCAAAAACTAGGTCAACAGGTCAAATCAAATGAAAAGCTTGTTAACACTCTATAGAGGCCACAGTCATGACCATATCTTAATGAAACTTGGTCAGAATGTTGATCTTGCAGATGTTTAGGTCAAGTTTCAATCTGGGTCAGGTGGGGTCAAAACTAGGTCACCTGGTCAAATCAAAGGTAAAGCTTGTTAACACTCTAGAAACCTAATTTTAAGTTTGAAACTCAAGGGAATTGATCAGAATGCTTGTCTTGATGACCTCTAGGTCAGGTTCGAATCTGGGTCATGTGGGGTCAAAAAATAGGTCAAATCTAAGGAGAAGCTTGATAACACACTAGATGCCATATTTATGACTGTATCTTCATGAAACTCGGTCAGACTGTTAATCTTGATGATTTTTAAGTCAAATTCGAATCTGGATCATGTGGGATCAAAAACTGGGTCACCAGGTCAGATCAAATGTAAAGCTTGTTAACAATCTAGAGGTAAAATGTTTGACAGTATCTTCATGAAACTTGGTCAGTATGTTAATCTTGATGATCATTAGGCCAAGTTGGAATCTGGGTCATGTGGGGTCAAAAATCAGGTCACCAGGTCAAATAAAAAGGTAAAGCTTGTTAACAATCTAGAGGTAAAATGTTTGACTGTATCTTCATGAAACTTGGTCAGAATGTTAATCTTGATGATCTTTAGGTCAAGTTTCAATCTTGATCAGGTGGGGTAAAAACCTAGGCCACCAAGTAAAATCAAATGTAAAGCTTGTTAACAATCTAGAAGCCACATTTATGACTGTGTCTTCGTGAAACTTGGTCAGAATGTTAATCTTGGTGATCTTTAGGTGAATTTCGAATCTGGGTCATGTATGTGTATTGGTTGGCGTAACACTATTAAAAACGTGTCTTAGCCCTGTATCCATGGGTCATGTAACATCAAGTTGTAATAATGAAATGAAAGAACTGGCACACAGAAAAGTGCCATTCTAATATTCCAAATTAAATGCAAACACAATTCACCGTGTCCAACCGCTAAAAAGGAGTATGGGTAATTTTAATTTTTATTATACCACACTGGCCATAGCTTTATCAGATCAAGTGGTTCCAACGTTGTTTAAGCGGTGAATTTTACGCCGATCAAATGGAGAAATATGGCCGATACTACAAATTTCCGGTCTTGTAAATATGATTTAAAGAAATTTCTATCCGTTAAATAACGAATCAAATGAAAACGATGGGCGCACCTGGAGCGCAAATGTGTCTATGTTTTAGCACATGTGTCTGTTTAGCTAAGATTTGTATCGTTTATTCAAACACTTCTGTACAGTCCGGCGGGGGAAGGAGATTTTTGACAGTTGTTGACTATATCGCCTCAAATATAGTGCTTATCGGGAACAAGTAACTGTTAAAACACTTTTTATGTAAAGGCCTACCTCTTAAAAGAAAGCGTGTGTATTTTCATAGGATTATTCAGGGTTGTTTTTGAAAAATCGGCCGAAAACCTAATGCAACGCCGTTTCGAGTGGGTCGCTATGCAACGCAATCAAGTGGATACCGTTCTGTGTCTTGCTTGCGAGGTCTTATCCGTCTTAAAAACAGTCATTAAAGCCTAACAATGTATAAATTTAGAGAGTTTTATACCATTATAATGATCCCGTCATTTCTAATATATTGTACTTTTACACTTTTATGCTCACTTAACATTTAACATATTTTTGCGGACATTGTCAAAAAAACATCAACACAAAGACATAAAGCAAGGATGAACATCGAACAATAATTATCATTAAGTAAATAATAGTATTAGGTTGTAAAAACAAGAACCAGTTAACGGATATTTATCTCCTCCACGAATGGTACTGAACAGCATACCAAAAGCGGGTTGACTCTTTAAATCAGTACAGTTACAGTTTTTAGTCCCTTAAAAACAGTGCATTGCGATTTCATTACTGATTTGTTGTGCATTTAAGCTGTTCATACAAAATAAATAAAATTTGGTCCATGATAAAATTATTGATCAATTGTTTGTATATATTGTCATTCATATTCCTGGTGAAGCGTTCATTTATTTTCAGAGAGATAAATCACAGAGAATGTTAAAATTGACCAGGGAAAAGACATGACATAGAGGATATTTATTTGTTTCAGCGTAAGATCGAAATATATTCCACCGAGAGACCACTATAATGCAATATTTTCACGAGTGGCGCATGGTGTTCACGAGTGAAATATATTTCGATCTTACACTGAAACAAACAAATATCCTCAAAATATTTCGATCTTACACTGAAACAAACAAATTTTCTTTTTATTGTATGCATTTTTAATGTTTTTAACCAAATCTTATTCAGTTTGTCTGCGCAACGTCAAGTGCATCGCAACATAACATCATAATGTCGTGACGTCAGGATGCTTTGTAGAAAAAAGTATGAATATTTCTACTACGTTTCCTGATTTCTTTTACATTTCATTATGATAAAATGTAAATATATATGATATTTTGTTATTTTTATATATCTTTACCTTTGCTGAAGAATATTTTGCAAGGAAATTCCTATCATTTATAAGGAGTAAATTTTCTCATATACATCGGCAATATATAAGAAAATACTATTGGTAAAATCCGAGTAATTTTAAGTTTTTGCAATTATTAAAAAGTGAAAACGCAACAGAAATCCGAAATCTCTCGATATACTTCTATAAAGCTTTTCAATTGAGAAATAGGTAGTGTGACAGGAAAGGCCGTACCGGCGACAGTAACCATCAGAACAAATCAACACCCTTTACAATATTTACAAATTTATTTACATAAGATGATTATTTACAATGAATAGATGATATGAAGAAAAAAAAACTGATTATAAGAAAGAAAAAAAAGAAAGTTCAGTATCTCTAGATACGAAAGTTCTTATAGTTCCATTCTAATTTGACGTGACACAGTTCTTTAATTTAATTGTGAACTTTAAGTAGCACAAACAATATATGACAACATATCTTCTAGTCCAGTCCCTTTAAACCGTGAATACGTTGATTCCGTATTGGCTCCCTATGGTGGTAGGTGATTGCATCCCTGAGCTGACTTCAGAGGATAACAAAAATCATCGTCTTTGCGGTTTACGGCACAACCATGGGACGAAAGCTCCGCGCTGGGAATATCACATCCAGGCGAGTGAAGACAAGTGAACCTCGGGCATTGTACTTCCGGGTTATGACATCACCAGGTAAAATCGTCTGGCGGAAGAAGCTAAAATATATAACATATGGTAAGCACCATAGCAAAACAAATAAGTCAGGGCATAAAACTGCTCCTTTGGGTACACCATACCTCCGTAGGCTCCCATAAATAATACGTGCTACTTATACAAAACATATGTGCTACTAAGTTCAGACGTCACATGATTAAAATACGTCACTTATTACTTCCATTATTACAAAGATTACTTACTTAAAAGACTAAAGTTAAAGTATGAAGAAGATATGAAAAGTATATGATGAAACATTATAGATACGGACATGATAAACTGCAGCCATTATTTACAACTACAAATTAACAAAATGCAATGTAAATCAAACGTTATATGATAGTTGGCATCCATATGATATCTAATGCCATACACTACAAGGACATTAATTAGATGTGCTATAGACTGGCACACAATTACAAATTACAATAATATATTACATACATGGTACTAGACTTGCCATATAGATTTATACATAACAATACAATGCAGTAATGGCGTTCCATAATTAACAAAATGTTTGACATAAGTTTTTGAAACAGTGCTTTACAATTATCACGATACAAATTTCAGTATAAATCTAACATCTTATATAAACGAAACGTTTAGACTCCTCTTTCTAAATAATTTACAAAAGTCTGAAAAATTTAATAAATTATCCTGACATACCGAAACTAGCTAAAATCACATGCCGAAAAGTAAATGTTACAGAATTCTGTAGAATGCACAAACATTTACCAAATAAAAGTCGTAATGCAAAAATCATACAAAAATCTAACAAATAAATTTCTTACCTCGATCGAGCATAAATTTCTAGCAAGAAAATAATTCAGACATAGATTCGTCTATAATGTCGGAAGGTGGTGTGCGCAAGGCATATCTAGTCCAGTCTATTTAAAGGGTAATGTCCCGCCAAATACTAAATTTCATGGGATTCACGGCCTATGCGTGAACTCTTACTATTTCTATTTTCACGGGATTCACGATATAGCCGGGGAATCTAACTACTTTGGCGCGAATTTAAATTGACAATTTGAGGCCCATTATAGTGGTTTTGGGGATAAAAACATAAATTACTGAAGTTTATAAAATATCAACTTTCTTATTACTGAACCGAATTTAATGAAATTTACATGGAAATTTAAGTTATGATATACAGAAAAATATGAGAGGTATTTCATGCGTGAAATCTGACATTTACCTCAATAACTCAAAAATTTACAAAAAGATGATGCAATACCTGCATTTACACTACAGATAAAATAAGGCCCGTATGTCAGTTTGTGACAGGTAGTCGAATGAATATTGTTAGAAACAACATAGATACTTACATCTAGAAATTTTTATTAAAGACCCTTAATTGTTTTAACTGTTGTTGTCAAAATTTAATATCTTCTGTTTTTGTCATATGGTATTGTACTGTGAAAGGCAAAACATTTTCATGTTATTTTGTCTCTCCCACAAAAAGCAATTTCTGCATTTTTGAAACTAAATGATTTTGGAGTTTGAATTTACAGGGTATTAAATAGGAAATGTCTTGCCATCTTGCCACGTTTTTCTTTTTTTTTTGGATTTTTAGATAAACTGGATACATGTATTTATCATGCTATGCTATGAGTAGATCTTATATGATTTGATTAATGCATAATAAAGATTCTTCTTCTTCTTCTTCTTCTGATAAAGCTCAAAATTTATTCATTGTTAGGCTGTAATGACTGTTTTTAAGACGGATTAGACTTCGCAAGTAAGACACAGAACGGTATTCACTTGATTGCGTTGCATAGCGACCCACTCGAAACGGCGTTGCGTTAGGTTTTCGGCCGATTTTTCAGAAACAACCCTGAATAATTCTATGAAAATACACACGCTTTGTTTTAAGAGGTAGCCCTTTACATAAAAAGTGTTTTAACAGTTACTTGTTCCCGATAAACACTATAATTGGGGCGATATAGTCAACAACTGTCAAAAATCTCCTTCCCCCGCCGGACTGTACAGAAGTGTTTGAATAAACGGCACAACTCTCAGCTAAATGGACACATGTGCTAAAAAATGGACACATTTGCGCTCCAGGTGCGCCCATCGTTTTCATTTGATTCGTTATTTAACGGGTAGAAATTCCTTTAAACCATACTTACAAGACCGGAAATTTGTAGTATCGGCCATATTTCTCCATTTGATCGGCGTAAGATTCACCGCTCAAACAACGTTGGAACCACTTGATCTGATAAAGCTATGGCCAGTGTGTTATACGAAAGTAAAACATATATTAATCACTCTCAATCATTATGCGTCAACACAACTCAACATGTGCACCAACGATCTGAAGGATTCCCCGACATATCACCAGATAAATTCCCTTGCGAAGAATTAATGGCAAGTTAAGGCCTTTACGCGCGCGCAACTCTCCTTGCCTATCTGGCCCATCAACCGAAGAAAACCATTCAGCCAAATTGCTCACATGTCTTCATCGCAGTTAATACCTTCCATTAAAAAGTGATTATGCAGACTTTTTATACCGTTTGTTTTAAATCATTATTCATTTTGTAAGAACCTAGCTAGACCCTTATTGAAAGAGGCTACCAGTTTAATCGTGCAATCACCTTGAACATTGTAGATGATAAGACAGAAGTGCCTGTAATAATTGTGATGATTATCCAATCTGCCTTCTGTTTCTAAAAAGTCTTACAGGTTTCATGATCACCTGCATACGCTTGAGAGCAAAACGGATCAACAAGTAATCTATTCATCCTTTTATCCATGCGATCATAAGAACGGCACACCTTATCACTAAGGAGCAGTTTGGTTATATCTTCCACCCAATCCATGTTTTTGTGGTCAAACTAACCCAAGTAGCGATTAGACACCACCTGTCCGTGTAATCAACTAAGATTGATGCCCGCCCCACACACGACGCAACTTCTTTAAACGCCGACACCTTTCCATACGGCCAAGATACACTTATAATATTATTATTGAAAACTCACTAAATTATTAGTATGTCCTATTTGTCCCACAAAACAATCCAGGTGACGGGGCCGCTCTTGAAATCGGAAGCTTACACCAATATATATCCAACCCTCATATAACATCAGAACTCTTCTCCAAATTTTGACAATGCGATATACTTACCTTAAATCACTTTACTTATCTGTAGACTATCCCTATTCAGAGAGGGAAACCACTCGGGCACCGTCATAAAAAATATGACAATAATTCCTCCTAATTCCGAGCAAATCAAAATACTTATCTGCAGACTGTCCATACAAAATGAGGGAAACCATTCGGGCACCGCCATAGAAAGTATGACAATAAATCCTCCGAATTTCAAGCAAACCCTTTCAACTCCGAGCAATTTCACCGACCCAGAGCAACCTGAAAAGACCCACCCGCCCGGACGCCTCGGTCGTACAGCCTCGGTAGCCTAGTGGTAGAGCGTCCGCTTCGACTGCGGGAGCTCGTGGGTTCGATCCCCGGCCGCGTCATACCAAAGACGTGAAAAATGGTACTAGTAGCTTCCTCGCTTGGCGCTCAGTATTAAGAGGATAGTGCTAGGACTGGTCAGCCCGGTGTCAGTACAATGTGACTGGGTGGGGTATCATGCCTCGTGTCTACGGCGTGATATTCCAGTGAGGCAGCACTATAAAGTTGGGCATTGTGCTCACTGCTACAAGTAGACACCGTCGTTTATATGACTGAAAAATTGTTGAAAAAGACGTTAAACCCGAACACACACACACACACACACACACACACACACACACACACACGTACCGCACAGCCACCGTCAGCCGACCGTACTGACTCCCCGTCAGTGATGAAACCCAAGCTAAAAAAATAGCAACCACTTCCTACACTTTTCCTTCACAAGATCTTAGTTCACAAAAATACACTTACACCTCACAACTGTTAACACTTCCGCATGTGTTAATGTCCTGTTGTATACAATGTATCTTCTAAAACTCTACTATCAGACGTAAGTACCCATAACCTCGCCCTTTATCGAAAGGAACCAAGCAGAGACGTGTCGAAATACTCTCAAAAATATACATCAACATATCGTAGCATACATCAAGTGAATGAGTGATCAAATAAGAATTAATCAGTTAATATTTGTCAGAACCAATATACGCCGCAATAATACACTACATACCACAAAAAATCAATACCTCCGTATGTGATCATGTCCTGTTATACACAGTGTGTGCAATAGAAAACTCTCCAGTTGTATGCGTAATAACAGTTGAAATTACTATATATATATATATATATTTTAGTTTCTCTTAAAAATAAAACAGAGGGAGTGTTGTTGATTAATACATGCCCGCTTCCTACACCTATTTATTATCAAGGAGCTATTAAATGAGCAGCGGGCGACCTTGGGAGCACGCGCACTGAGCGGAGCCGCAACATATTATCCAGCTGCCTAGGCCCTATCAGATATTTACTCAGGTCCCCGGAGGGATGTAGGTTGACAGCGTTACCGTATCGTATTAACACAATAAACAATTGACAGTCCGAATTCCGAGCAAATCCTCCGAACTCCAAGTAAATCCCCCGAATTCCGAGCAATTCCACCGACCTAGAGCAACCAGAAAAGACCCACCCGCCTAGACACCTCTGTCTCACCGCACAGCCACCGCCAGCCGACTGTACCGTTTCCCTGTCAGTAATCTATGAAACCCAAGCTAAAAAAACAAAAACAAATAGCAACCACCTCCAACAAACCTCCTACATAAGATCTAAGTTCAGAAAAATACACTAACACCTCAGAATTGTCAACATTTCCGTATGTGTTCATGTCCCGTTGTACACAATGTACCTGCGAAAACTCTACTATCAGACGTAAGTATCTATAATCTCGCCCTTTATCGAAAGGAACTAAGCAGAGACGTGTCGAGATGCACTCAAAATTATATAGCAACATATCGTAACACACATCAAGGCAAAAATATAAACCCTATAGCAAACTCCATAGCAAACTCCAGATCTGGGGTGAACTATCCCCCTATCAGACCTCCATCCATCAAACTCTGACAACATGTGTTCATGTTCTGTTGTACACAGTGCGCGCAAATCGAAAACTTTGCCATCGGATGCAAACGCCCAACACCCCGTTTTCCACTGAAGGAAACTAGGCAGAGATGTGTCGAAACTTATCAAATTTCACATAAAGATATACCGTAACATACGCTAAATCAAACATACAACACTCAATCAAACTCCAGATCGGGTTGGGAACAATTTCCGCTAAACTTGCAGCCTTCATATTCAGACAAGCGGCAAAAGCCAGTTACTAACCAAAATAATTTAGTTAACATTTTAAGAACCCAAGCACATGGTATAAACAATTCACTAGGTCAAATTAAAAGAAAAACTTGTTAACAAAGATACAGCCTTGAAATTTGGATGACATGTACAGTTTAACACATTTATATTAAAACTGACTGACTTTCAGTGACCATGAATGTGACCTACTGACCTCATTTCTTGTTTTTTAAGATACAGCCTTGAAATTTGGATGACATGTACAGTTTTGCAGACTGATCTTAAACCTGATTTCAATGACCATGAATGTGACTTACTGACCTACTTTCTTGTTTATTTAAGATACAGCCTTGAAGTTTGGATGACATATACATTTGACTGTATCTTCATGAAATTTGGTCAGAATGATAATCTTGATGATCTTTAGGCCAAGTTCTAATCTGTGTCATATAAGTTGAAAAACTGGGTCGCCAGGTAAAATCAAAGGAAAAGCTATTTAACACTCTAGAGGCCACATTTATGATCTTATCTTCATGAAGCTTGGTCGGAATGTTAATCTTGATGATCTTTAGGTCAAGTTTGAATCTGGGTCGGTCAGGTGGGGTCAAAAATTAGGTCACCATGTCAAATCAAAAGTAAAGCTTGTTAACAATCTAGAAGCCACATTTAGGACTGTATCTCCATGAAACTTGGCCAGAATGTTAATCTTAGTGGTCTTTAGGAAAAGTTCGAATCTGGTTCATGTGTGGTCAAAAACTAGGTCACTAGGTCAAATTAAAGGAAAAACTTGTTAACACTCTAGAGGCCACATTTATGATTATACCTTAATGAAACTTGGTCAGAATGTTAATCTTGATGATCTTTAGGTCAAGTTCGAATCTGGTTCATGTGTGGTCAAAAACTAGGTCACTAGGTCAAATTAAAGAAAAAACTTGTTAACATCCTAGAGGCCGCATGTATGACCATAACTTAATGAAACTTGGTCAGAATGTTAATCTTGATGATCTTTAGGTCAAAAAGTCAGGTGAGCGATACAGGGCCTTCATGACCCTCTTGTTTAAAATGTGGATGACATGTACAGTTTAACACATTGATATTAAAACTGACTGACTTTCCGAGACCATGAATGTGACCTACTGACCTACTGACCTACTTTCTTGTTTTTTTAAGATACAGTCTTGAAATTTGGATGACATGTACAGTTTTGCAGAGCGATCTTAAGGGGAATTCCTATAGTTTTTTATGCGCATCTTTCTGCGCAGCATACACTTTCTATGGAAAACTAAACTGAAGTCAACATTTGTTGAAACATGTTACAGACAATCTTAAACATGAGGAATCTTGAATGAAATAGCATTTTTAATAAGTTTTATCAGTAATCAAATGTTGATACTGGTTTATGTTGTATTCACAAGTACCATGCCTGACAGATATTTTTGTGGTTGTGTTTTCACATCGCATTTTAGTACAAAGACAGTGTTGTTCATATAATGTAAGATAATTGACTTAATACTGATAAGACAATATCACCTTTCAGATTATTTAGTATTCAATTATAGAAAAAAAAATAAGAATTCTTAAAACTATTTTTTAACTTCTAGCACACATACATGTAATCAATTTGGCCAGGTTCGCGCCACTTTCCGTCCTAACAGGTGTTGTATTCTAGCGGTCTTAACATAAAATTTAGCCTGGTGACCCATACATTTTTAGCCATTTTTATGTTCCCAATACAATTATCTATTCACAAGAAAAACAGGAAAAAATTCTATGAAAGAGTTTTTTCAAAATTAAAAAAAAAATCTTCACTATGGGTATTTTTCATTGAAAAAGTTCACAAAAGTAAATATGAAACAATATTTTTTTTTTCATTTGTACCCATTATTGTAAGGATAGAGTATTACAAATATGACTATAATATCATATAAGTGTATAATAAAATTTGTAAAAAGAAAAAACCTTTTTGTGCTGTCTTGATGTATATTTTGGTTGGTATTTATAAAAAAGCAGAAAATTATGAAAATGTTGAAAAATCGCTGGCATTTTCAGCAACAGTGGGTGTGTTCAAAACAATTTTTCACAAAAACAAGCCTGGTGACCTATTTTTTTTTTATTTGTTCATTGTTTTCAGCACAAAATTTCATATCATATATGTGAATTTAAAAAAATTCTATGAAAGGAAAAAAACTATAGGAATTCTCTTTAAAACTGAATTTCAGTGACAATGAATGTGACCTAGTAACCTACTTTCTTGTTTTTTAAGATAAAGTCTTGAAATTTGGATGACATATACATTTTTGCACGCCGATCTTAAAACTGACTTTCAGTGACCATGAATGTGACCTACTGACCTACTTTCTTAATATTTTAGCATCAGTTTGACATTTGAAACATGTAGCTCATATTTATTTATTTACATTGAGGTCACAGCATAAAAGAACACATTACAATACATAAATATCACAGACATGACTTCATAAAACATATTTTCTAAAAAGAAATCACAATTACTTACATTAAATAGCACAGTATCACAATGTGCATACTTTTAATAAGATAATACCAAATGTCATTACTAAAAATTACATGAGTTATTAAAATGCTAGTGACCTATGGATAACCCATGAAGCTAAAGTTTATTTCCAATGGGGTCCATTTTACACAAAAATTTATGTAGGACAAGATTACTGGGGGTCAAGACTTAGGTGGAAAACGGAATTATTAAAAGTATGCTTAAAATAATATCACAGACACATGTATTCCAACAGAGATCAATAGTTGCAAAATCACTGTTACATTATGTTACTAGATTTTTTATTAGATGCTCTTTGACCCTAGATTTGTACCTCTGAAAACTTTTAATTGATTTAATGTTACTAGGTAAGGAATTCCAATCCTTTATACGGCTGTAATAAGAAATCTGTTTTCTTATACTGTTGACTCTGGGTACAGTAAAATTACATTCACTAAATCTTGTATTATATTTCATACTGTCGCACTTTCGTATAAAATTATCATTTAAATAAGGTGGACATTTGTTGTGAAATATTCTATACATGTGATTTAATCTTAGTTTTGCAACTTTATTTCTAACATTCAACATGTTCAATACAACAAAATCTTCACTTGTAATAGGCTCTCTAGGAGAGAAACCTCTAATAAATCTAATAACCCTGTTTTGCATAATCTGTAGCTTGTTCTTTAAACCTTTGTTTAGGCCTTCATACCTAAATGATTTTGTTTGTTTGTTTTGGGTTTAACGCCGCTTTTCAACAGTATTTCAGTTATGTAACGGCGGGCAGTTAACCTAACCAAGGTTTCTGGATTCTGTACCAGTACAAACCTGTTCTCCGCAAGTAACTGCCAACTTCCCCACATGAATTATCAGAGGTGGAGGACGAATGATTTCAGACACAGGCAATAGTTAGACCTCTGTTAAAGAAAGCTGGTCTCGAACTTATATTCTCAAACTATAGGCCAGTGAGCAACTTATCATTCTTGTCCAAATTGATAGAGAAAGCAGCACTGTATGTACTTAATAAACATGTAAATGAACATAATCTCCTTCCGAAAAATCAGTCCGCATACAGGCAACATCATTCGTGCGAATCGGCTTTATTGAGACTTATCAATGACAACTTGGACGCTATGGAACATCAAGAAGTGACTGCATTGATAGCATTAGACCTTAGTGCAGCTTTTGATACGGTAGATCACGATATTCTTTTGGACGTTTTGAAATGTCAGTATGGTGTCTATGGTGTTGCACTGGACTGGTTGAACTCATATCTGAGGCCACGGAGCTGCCGCGTGAGTGTGAATCAAACAGTGTCATCAGCACGTGAGCTTACGTGTAGTGTCCCCCAGGGAAGCTGTTTAGGGCCGTGGCACTATCTCACGTACGCAGGAACGATTTTTGACATTGTTCCCCCGTCCATTTCCGTCTATGGCTTTGCCGACGACCACACCGCAAGCACACGTTTTAAGCCCGAACCATCCATCGAGGCTAAATCCATTGGTGAACTAGAGGAGTTTGCTACAGATTCAAATGAGTGGATGAACAGTAACAAACTAAAAATGAATTCCTCAAAAACTGAACATATTGCCTTTGGAAGTGCCCCTCAGTTGAATAAGTTAAACATTCACGAGATAGATATTTGTGGTGATAAAATCAAGAGACAGAGTAACATCAGATATTTGGGGGCCTATTTGGACGAAACTTTAACTTTCAAAGAGCATATAAAAATAAAGTGTGGAACGACAATGTTGAATTTTTTCCGAATCAAAAACATTCAGGATGCAACTGAAACCTTAGTGCTATCGCAGGTTATTTCGCATTTAGACTACTGTAATGTTATTTTATACGGTATTTCTGATTGTGACATCGCAAAACTGCAACGCATTCAAAATATGTGTGCGAAGTTAGTTCTGAATCGTAGAAGAAGAGACAGTTCTAAGCAGGCACTCTACGATTTGCACTGGCTGCCGATCAAAGCCAGAATAAACTTTAAGATCTTGACGTACATGTTCAATTGCCATGTTGGAAATGCGCCTGCATATTTGATTGAACTCTTAACACCGAAAATCCCCAAGCGCTCCCTCAGATCCTCGGAGTCATCAGTTGACTGTTACACCGTCCCTTTCAACAAGCGAAACACTTTTAGTGATAGAAGCTTTAGTACTATAGGGCCAAAGTTGTGGAACAATTTGCCGCTGAACATCAGACAAAGTTCTTCAATTGACTGCTTTAAGAAAAAGTTGAAAACGCATTTCTTCAGAGACTACTTTGCATTATTCTAAGTTTTGACTGAGTTTTAAAACAGTGATGCTAGTGACAGTGATAGAAATTTAATGTTTGTCTGTGATAATTATATGTTAGTAATATTTTAAAATATAGTATTATCATTAACTTTAAATTAATAATTGCTATTTTAATTCGTTTTAATTAATCTTATTTAAAATATTTTATATTTAATATTTTATTTCAACTTGTATTGTAAAACGCCATTGAATATGTTTTAAATGTAGAAATAGGCGTTTAAGCAAATAAACCAGTTTCAGTTTCAGTTTCAATGTCTTTTATCAAATCGTCACAGAGAACATAAGCCCCGCCCGAGGATCGAACTCGCGACCCCACGATCCGTAGACCAACGCTCTCCCTACTGAGCTAAGCGGGCGGGCTTCATACCAGGATGAACAAGAATAGTCGAAGTGGCCCTGTATTAACGCCGAGCATAAAGTCTTTCTTGTATTAAAGTCTAAGCATCTACCGTATCTGTATAAAAATTTTAGTTTTGTATTGACTTTGGATACAGTATTCTGAACAATGGTTTCTCCTGACAAATTGTTGTCAATAAATAAACCTAGGTAGTTTAGTTGAGCTGAGCCCTTCATTGTATGACCATTACAGCTAATATCAGGTTGAGTTTGTTTCCTATGTTTACGTTTGGGGCCAAAAAGAATATATTCAGTTTTTCCTAAATGTAATGATAACTTATTATCTACCAGCCATTCTGAACAACTTACCAGCACTAGACCAAGTTTAGTTGATTTTCAGGGTCCTTATGGCTAAACAAAATCATACTATCATCATCATACAAAATCAGTTTACAATCGTTATCAAGACTTGTTACCATGTCATTAATATAACATAAAAAAGAAGAGGTTCTAGTAAACTACCTTGAGGAACTCCACATGTCACAGCTTTTGCATTAGAAAAACTTTTACCTACACTAACAACCTGTTTTTTATTTGACGAGTATGATTTAAACCAAGATATTGATCTGACTGCCATAAGTTCCAGTTTACCAAACAAACTATTATGATAAACTGTGTCAAACGCCTTTTGCAGGTCCAACATGACCATACCAGTAAAGAGACCTTTGGAAGTATTAATTTTAATTGAATCCAACAAATGAATAAGACAGCTCTCAGTTGAATATGACTTTTTAAAACCTGATTGAAAATCATACATGATATTACTCAGGTGAGCGATCCAGGGTCATCATGACCCTCTTGTATTTATCTCTCACATTTTTTTTCATCACAATATTGAAGTAGTTTACTAAAAAGCTACCCTGTTATACTCTAGAAATCATCATGTAGTCGTTTGTCATCATCAGTCTCAGGACTAATGATCCTCAAGCATTTTTTTCTGCACTTTTCACGCAAAGTCTATGTCGTTTCGGTACCCTATCCTGCGCACTGCATGGATTGTAAGTTCAATCTGTCTGCACTAAATACAACCGGTAACAGTCTTGCTTTTCTCATTCTTGCTATACAGGGTCTTAGTTGCCATTTTCAGGGCCTGCTATCGGAGGCTTACCCACCCATATTTTCTTTCGGTAGCGTGCCCTTGTTTGTTTGATTTCGTAGTCATCTTCATTATTTTTAGCTCACCTGAGCACAAAGTGCTCATGGTGAGGTATTGCGAGCACGCTGTGTCCGTCGTCCGTGCGTGCGTCTGTGCGTCAAGTCGTCCGTCGTCAACAGTTATGTTTAAACGACATCTCCAAAACCACTTAATGGATTTTGATGAAACTTGGCCTGGATGTTGCTTGGGTACCAAAATTGTTCAAACGTTCCGCTTGGTTCCACGTAGGGGCCGCCAGAGCTAAAAATAGAAAAATCTTCAAACGACATCTCCTCCTAAACCGGCGGTCCGATTTTGAAATAATTTCACATAAATGGTCCTTAATTATGTCAATCTCTATCAAGATTTTTCAAATTATACCTTTTCGTCAAAACACATGGCCGCCAGAGGGCGTGGTCACTTTTCACTATATGTATATAGTGAAAACTTAAAAAATCTTTTTGTGTGAAACTGCTGGCTCGATTTTAGAATAATTTCACACAAATGGTTCTTGTATGACCTTCTATAAATAGCGTTCAATTTTTTTCTGATTCATCAAAAAACTTGTCCGCCAGAGGGCATGGTCACTTTTCATCAACAATTTCTTTAAACAGTATCTCCTCCAAAACCACTGAATGGATTATGATGAAACTTTACACAAATGATCTCTGGGTAGTCCTCTTTCAATTTTTTTCAAATGGTTCCGATTCATTGAACATTAGGGTCTTTTTGGTTAAAAATAGGTTTTTAGCTAGCAGACTTTAAATTTTTTTCTAGATATTTGGCATTTGATATAAGGATTTGACTTTCTAGCCATACTTGTCCGAATTATTACGCTAAGGTAAAAAAAAGGCCATACCTCTGTGTCTGACATGTACTTTCTATAGGCGTTTATATAAGAAACATTGAAAATCTTCTTCTCTGAATCAATAATAGTTAGAGCCTTGATATTTTGGTGTGATATCAGATTTGTAATTTCTGTCGTAACTATTCAAATTATTACCGTAGGTTCAAAAATGTGTGTGACATGTATATAATATAGGCTTATATAGAAGAAACCCAACTCTGTGCTTTTACAGACACACTTGAAGCCTTGTACTCAGGTGAGCGCTTTAGGGTCAATGACCCTCTTGTTACCTATGCATATATGTCATAACCATAATGTTCATGTGTAAAACCAGCAATTATTGCTCTATCTTGAATAATATAAAAGGCTTTTATTTTACATACATATTAATACATAGTATCATATACTAATTGACTCGAGCACACAACCTCAACCACTTGTCAGAATACACGTTCTAAAAATTGTTATAGATAGACCGAGAGCTATTGTAAGTGTTGTAACTTACAAAAATTCTTCTTATAGTTTTAGATACCAGAATATAGTTGAAATTCCTCATCCAAGAACTGAGAGGTATGGTAAGCAAACTTTTAGATATTCAGCTGCTAAGCTATGGAACACTCTTCCGAACGAATATAGGCAAGTCTCTTCTTTTAGTCAGTTTAAATCATTCATATCCAGTTGGAATGGTAAAAATTGCTCATGTCCAGCTTGCATCACATAATAATCTACCTATTTTATCTTAACAGTTCCTCAGCTGCAGGTGATGTCTAAGGCTTAACGTTGTGTTTCCAGTATATCTTTTGTTTGCCATCTTAATTTAGTACCCTAGCTGGTATTGCTTAGTTTTAGTTTAGCTGCTATTATGTTACCTTTGCTTTCGTTTAGTTGCCTTTGCTTTTTTTCCGCCAGCTTAGTTAAACACCTATGTTGCAATGTGCTATGTGCTTTCTAAGCTTATGTTTACTCACTACTCTTATGGGTGCTATAGTTACATGTATATCATGTGCTCTTTATAGGTTTTAACCGTTGCTTTATAGTTATATCATGTGCTGTTTATATGCTTTAACCATAGCTTTATAGTTATATCATGTGCTTTATATGTCTTAACCATAGTCTTAACTGTTTTATTGTCTTTTGCCTATATTTAATGTGCCTATGATTTGATATAAATACTTTTAATCATCCATTTTATTGTAACACATTTTGTTCTCTTATCCTATGTACAGGTATTAAATATCTTTAAGTCGGTTTAAAAGCTCTTACGAGCTTATGTTATATATTGTATGTACCACCGACTTTGTAAACAAATTTATTTGCACGACTTAGGAAAGTGATTGTAGGCTAAAAACCGAAACCTGTTTCTCGAAAATACGAACATATGCACTTCAATTTGATTTAATCTTACATTCTAGCTGGTGTTTGTGACTGACATATCATTAAAGGGTATAATTAATTCGAAAGAAACATTATTATTTTAACCAAGTTCGCCTTTTCATCGCCGGTAGATTCGCGGTGTTTTCGTCCCCAAATATTCACGTACTGGCGTACAATTTCTTCTCGGATAATTATACAATAGCGGGCTTCGGAAGACTGCAATGAAATCATATAAGACAATTCAAACTAAGTTTGAACAAAATCAATTTTCAGTATTTGCACTTTTAACAATAAAATTCGTAAAAAGATCATTCGGAAGCATAGAATGCAACCATGAAGAATAATAGCAGACTCGGTTTGATTGAGTCTGTTCATGAGAGGTAATGTAATGTGCAACACCTTTTACGCCCCCTAACATCGGCTTTGCTCATATATTATTTTATTCCCTTTTACAGAGTAAAAGCAGAGTTTTACCACTTGATTTGGTAAAAAAAGGATTGAAAATGCTTATTAATCAAAAGTAGTTTAACTAGAATCACCAAACTTAACCTAACTGTTCAGTCCTCACAGTGCTTTGATTATTTGTGGTCTAGTAGTCTTTCGATTTTACGGATCACAACTATATAGATATCAGCTTGTCTGTGCCTGAATGCTACGAAAAGACTCTGTGGATAGTTTTAATCAATACAATCTGTTTGTTTTTTTTAGTTTCATAATATGAAAGTAAAAAGTTTGTCAAAAAGTTACAAACATTTATAGGAATCTCACTGCCTGTACCACGTGTCTCAGTCTCTTGACCACGGTGCTGTTATTTTATACTTAACATTTTTATTTGCCAACTGTTTTAAGCGGCTAAAAACAGGCCAAAACTTTGTGGACCACTTATTTTCGCTAATTAATGCCATCTGTCTAGTGTCATTTTCAATATACTGATGTGATAGACCTGCCGAAACTGGTTCTGGCCAATTTTTGCTTTTACCGAAGCTTCCCGAGAGATATTGTACCAGTCAAATTGATGCGTTAATTTCCATATGACTACGAGCCAATTACATAAATCATTGATATTGACTGACTGGTTACTATCTTTGCTGTTCATGGACATTGCATTGTCGGAAAAGTAATAGAACCATTCGCGCGATTGACCTTGACCGACACATATAGGCTGAACACCACTAAATCCGGGTGAGGAGGATTACGTTTGTTTTGGTTGTGATCAGCTTATAAGAAATTTTTTTTGCATTCAATCTCGAGGTACACCCATTTCATAGTGATCTGCTTAGTTTCGTTGCAAAATATTGAGAAACTCTAGAGAAATGAGCATTTATATAGGTCACCCCATTCAAAAATACATGAAATTTAGCCCTGTGCAAGCAATATCTCAAATTTTATCACATTATTTCTGAAATTTTGATTTAAGATCCATTTAATCGTTTAGATGATTGTCATTTTCAATCAGAAACATGCTATTTTCAATAACATCTCGACAATTGCAGTGCTAAAATGTGAGAAAAGACATTTACTCGGTCCTAAAATTGACCAAGATAGAACCACTTGGTCGAAAATTGGGTCTATATTCCAAAAATACAAGAAATTTAAGAGTGTTCAGTCATTTGTCACTATAGAATAGATTAATGACCTTTACATTGATTTTCGAGGAGTTTGGCAAGAAAGTGTTGCCCCTTATTGGCTGAACACCACTAAATATAAAATGCACTTCCTTTATAACGGTTTTTCAATATTTTCTAGCATATCAGATTTTCAGAGACTTATATTCCCATAATGAACTATATCGCTACTTTAGAAAAACAATCAGAAAAGGGGATGTTAACTTTTATATAAGAAAACTACAGTTAATTAAATACAACTCGCTGAATTTTCTCCTTTTCGCTTCATTTAATTTCTCCTTTCGAGGAACATGCCGATTTCAATAGAATGCAAAGTGATACATACTAAAACGCGGTAGAGTAAAAGTAAACACGTTCCTATTGAGAAAAGGCACTAGGAAAGGAAAAAAGATTAGCACTATTTATATTTGGACTACTTGTGACTAGACCTGCGGAGAATTACATTGGTTTTGGTTGTGATCAGCCTAAATCAAAGCGCTGAAAGCACTGAAGGACGGTTGTCCTGAAAAGTGGCAAACCAAACAGAGCAACACCAAAACTTTAACCTAAATTCCAAGTCAAACGGGGGGATAATTCATGAAATATTGGCGTGCCATTTGATGTGGGCGATAATGAGGAATAACTATTTTAAGTTTAAAAAAAATCTATCAAGTAATTACAGAGATAAAGAGAAAGTGTATCAAAACTTTAACCCTAATGCGGACGCGGAAGGATTGTATTTTATACATTCGCATCAACTTGCTATTTCAATCGGCCATATGTACGTAAAACTTCTTTTATACAATGTTTTATAACAATTGTTTTTCCACGAAAAGATATCAGTCATTTCAAATGTTTGTAAAAATATTCTGACATATTTTATGAATTTAGGCATAGCGCAGATATCACTGCATCAGATATTCTATGAACTTGTTGTACTGCACATTGCTATATTGGTTATTCATAGTTTTTCGTTATTAGGATATGTCAACAGTTCATGGGGAGAGATCAAAACACAACACGTGATTCTACTCTATACTGTTTACTGTAACGACTGACTAGCGCGGGAAGCGCTCTCAGAATACGTACGGGTATTCATGCATGCGCATTTAACATGAACAAATGTAACAACCCATTTGTTTCGAAGAAAAACAACATGAACAAAGTATGCCAAATATAACAGAAAAATCAGATTAAACAGAATAATAAAAAAGTAGTACATTGTGAGTGTACTGCTATCATCCAATGTAGTTTCATGACTCAGAAAATAAACGTTTATCATCAATGAAATTCCATAGCTAAATGTTTAACTGTTTATTTGACATTAAACTACCCAATCGCTGCTTGGGAAAGCTTTGAGAGATTTTCTCACAATCCGACCAGATCGTGTAACATAACTGCGTGCATTTTTGGATTTGTCCTTGATGCTGGGCGGAGCGGTATCAGGGGTTCTCAATGGGGAATTGTTGTTAGTGTTATTTTGGCACGAATTTGCATGATTTGATTTGGACTTTCTAATGAACATGGGATTGCGCCTGTATCTCACGCAATCGGATGCCTGAATTCTGTATGACCTTTCGTTGTGCTGCTCAAGCACTTTCCCTGGTTCTCATTTTTCTCCCGGGGTTTTCTGAAATGTGATATTTTCACCTGATTACAGAGAAGGGAGTGATCGTGTGGATCTGTCATAATAAAATTTTGACCTTGCTTATGTTTCTGCATAATTTCCCGGGCTTTCTTTGCATTAACAGGCTTTGGAGACTGTTCATGAGTTGGTGGGAGAATTGATCTTAGCCTACGTCCTTGTAAGAGTTGGCTTGGGCTATAACCAATTGCAGGTAATGGAGAATTTCTGTGTTCGAGAAGAGGCAAGTAGGGTCATAGTTAGCGTCTTTTGCTTTTTGCAGTATGCGTTTTGCAAGTTTAACGTATATCTCATTCAGTCCGTTTGAACTTTGATGATGTGGGCTTGACGTAACGTGCGTAAAATGCCAGTCTCTAGCAGAATTGCTAATCGGCTGGAATGTGAATTGTGGTCCGTTGTCCGATTTAAGTTGTTCAGGTATGCCAAACCGACTGAAATGTACCTTTAATTTGCGAATCACCGTGTTACTTTTGGTGTCTGGTAGTAAATCTATTTCGAAAAATCTGCTGAACGCGCATACATTAATTAGGTACTGTTTGTTATCGAATGCAAAAATGTCACATCATACGTTTGACCATGACCTCTGGGGCACCTCATGGGGAAAGAGTGGCTCTTTTGCGTTCGCAGGGAGGTATTTCTCGCATAATGAGCATGCTTGCATGTATTCTATTTGATTACTCATACCTGGCCAAAACATGATATCAAAAGCACGCCGTTCCCCATAACCTGTATGAGAGTTTGAACCTGGTCATCATTTTGCGATGCAATCCGAATTTTTTCGAGCCTTTGGTCACTGACTGGTAACTGTTTGAGTACAGTATGTACATGTGCGTCCAGAACTTCAAGTTAGTCTTCAAGTTAGTCCGAATGTGTTTCCGGTACAAAGTTGCGACTTAACGCGTCTCCGAGTGGTATGTTCGAACCTTTTTTATGTACTTCTTCTATATCGTACGGTTGTAGTTGTAATAGTATTCTTTGCAGTCTGGGAGGGGCTGCACAAAGGTTTTTTTGTCATTATGGTGACAACTGGGGTGTGTTTGCCATATATGTACTGTTTAAACTTCAATACTCCAAGGAGAACGGCTAGTGTCTCTTTTTCAATTTGAGACCATAATATTAGACTTTCGGTTAACAATTTACTGTTGTAGGTCACTGGCACCAGAACAGAAAGAAAATACCTCTGTACATGTTATATCTAACCCCTAAGAACCATGGTCATGAACTGGAAAATATACTAACCCTTTTCAATCATAAATTACTCAACTTAAACGCACAGTTCGGTGAATGGGTACCTAGTATATTGAACAAGCGATAATTTATCTTCCATCATGCATCAGTCACATTGTCTCAATATTCCATATTGCTGAGATTATCAACACATTTTATGCTTTCGTCAATGTTACAGAAAAAACTTGCTTGACCTTCCCTAATGAACATCCGGTCTAGAGGTCACGGCAGTGTGCACATGTTTGGCGAAATGTAAACAAACAAAAACAGAATTAAAAAAAATACATTTTTACAATAAAACTCGAAATGATAAATGAAATGCATCTTGTATATGATCTTTAATTTGAAATCGTTCATTGGTCTGCATCTGTTCTGTTTATTTTATTCATTTTGCACATTTATGCTGCATTTTCACATTTTAGCGAACATGTGTAGTAAAATGACGATTGACATACATTTTCACATTAGCCAATCAGAATGATTTTGTAATCTAGAACGGAACTTCACCAGTGAAGTTCAAGCAAGTTTTTTGTGTAACGTTGAATAAACTACAAGAAATATAACCGGTACACAATGGAAGATAAATTACCACTTGTTTGATATCCATAGTACACATTTACGGAACTGCGTCTTTTAAGTATGAAATGCGCGATTGAAACGGGTTAGTATATTTTTCCCTTCATGACCATGGTTCTTATAGAATACCTAGGGACATGGTATAACATGTACAGAGGCATTTTCTTTCTGGTCTGGCGCCAGTGTTGTAGGCTACTGGTTTGTTGTTCTGTAGACATACCATGCCGATACCCTTTGATGACCTCTTTGACCTTTGCGAATGCCACGTCATGTTCTGGTTTCCAGATGAACTCCGCGTCCTTTTTTTAGAAGCGCGCGCATAGGACGTGTCAGTTCCGAGAGGTTTGGCGCGAATTTAGAGAGATAAATAAGGGCACCAAGCAAAGATTCTAGTTCTTGTCTGTTTGTGGGCGTGTTCATGTTTACGATAGCAGACACTTTGTCCTTGTCTACAGACAGGCCTTGATTCGTGATCAGGTGCCCGAAATAATTAACTTGCTTTTGACAAATGACTGCCTTGTCGGGGTTAAATTTGAGTCCCTTTTCTTGCGCTCAGGTTAGCACGCTTCTGAGGTTTTCATCGTGCTCGGAATTTGACTTGCCAAATATGATCAAGTCGTCGACTATATAGGACACGCCTTCGAGTGGCTCCAGCATTTCGTCCATTTTCCGGTTATAGATATCTTGAGACGACTTTAGTCCCATAGGAAGGGTGTTGCAAATGTGGTGAGACGTGACGACGCGTCAGTTAGCTCACACGACAAGTACCCTTTCGTTGCGTCCAAAACGCTAAAATATTTCACGCCTGCTAGTTTTGCAGTGACGTCATCGATCGTGCGCGTAGGATAGTACGGTCTCTGGGTGTACCCATTCAAGGCTTTTGGATCTATGCAAACTCTAAGACCTTTTTTGTTCTAGTTTTCGACACATACAATAGCACTGACACATTCCGTGGGCTCTGTTACTTTAGCAATTACGCCTTTTGACTCCATTAAATCGAGCTCTGTCTTTAACTTATCCCGTAAGACATGCGGTACTTTTCTTGTGGCGAGTGAACGAAAAAATCATCCTCACTCGAGTCAGTAAAATCCAAATTTTCACAGACTGAATGCACATTTTTATCTGTTTCTGTTCTACACATTTTAGCGAAGTGATTAAGTTTCGAACACTTGTTACATTTTAAGCCAAATGCTGGACAGTCTGTTTGTTTGTGTTTTTTTATTTCAGCATCGTGAGCAAATGTTCCTGTGTGCTTCTGCATGTCAGGCCGGCTGCGTCTCGTGGGTATCCGTTCGGGTTGGTCACGCTTATGGTATGCCTCTTTCCTTTGTTTGTTTCAATGTCGTCCTATGTGGGGATTTGATTGTGCTGCCCAAGATCCTGCTTTCCGAAACGTGATCGAATCTATCTCTTTGTCGTGAGCTTTCGTAGCCTCTATTTGTTTTTTAGCTCACCTGAGCCAAGGCTCAGGGTGAGCTTTTGTGATCGCTCACCGTCCGGCATCCGTTCGTCGTCCGTCCGTCCGTTTGTCTACACTTTCCTTTAAACAGCATCTTCTCCTAAACCTTCAGGCCAATTTTGATGAAACTTCACAGGGAACATTCTTGGATGGTCTTCTTTAAAAATTATTCTTTGAATTGAATTCCATGTAGAACTCGGGTTGCCATGGCAACCGAAAGGGAAAACTTTAAAAATATTCTTGTCCAAAACCACAAGTCATAGGGCTTTTATATTTGGTATATAGCATCATCTAGTGGTCCTCTACCAAGACTTTTCAAATTATTCCCCTAGAAAGAAAAGAGGCTCTGTCCCGGGGGTTCCAAGTTTTACATAGACTTATATAGGAAAACACTTAAAACATCTTCTTGTCTGAAACCAAAAGACCTAGGCCTTTGATATTTGGTATGTAGCATTGCCTTTTGGTTCCCTACCAAAATTGTTCAAATTATGCCCCTGGGGTGAAAAGAGGCTCCGCCCCGGGGATCTCAAGTTTTACATAGACTTAAATTGGAATTTAAAAAAAATCTTCATGTCTGTAACCACAAGACCTAGGCCTTTGATGTTTTGTGTGTTGCATTGCCTTGTTGTCCTTTACCAAGATTTTCAAACTATGCCTCTGGGGTAAAAAGAGGCCCTGCCCTGGGGGTCCCAAGTTTAACAAAAACTTTTAAAAATCTTCTTGACTGAAAGTTCAAGGCCTAGGCTTTTGATATTCAGTATGTAGCATTGCCTAGTGGCTTTCTAACAAGATTGTTCAAATTATGAGTTATATAGGAAAAAATACTTCAAAAATTATCTGATCATATTTCCTAGACTGTTTAATTATAATTACCTTATGATCCCAAATAATTAGGGGTCACTTGACTGTAACCTTGACCTACTGACCTACTTTCTTGTTTTTTAAGATACAGCCTTGGCATTTGGATGACATGTACAGTTTTACACACCGATCTTAATACTGATTTTCAGTGACCTTGGAAGTGACCTACTGACCTACTTTCTTGATTTTTAAGATACAACTTTGAAATTTGGATGACTTGTACAGTTTTGCATGCCGATTTTTAAAAAGATTTTCAGTGACCATCAGTGTGACCTACTGACCTACTTTCTTGTTTTCTAAGCTACAGCAAAAGTATTTGGACTACCTGTAATATTTATTTTTCTTACAAATTTCAAAAGTATTCTTGAATAATCTTTACCTTGACCCACTCTCCTAATTTTCTTGTTTTTAAAGCTTTAGCTCAGAAATTTGTTCAAGCAAACAACTCTACTCAGGTGAGAGATATAGGGCCATCATGGCCCTCTTGTTATTATATTCATATGATTGTGCAATTTCCTTTTTGCCGTTTGCAATGTTAGGTCTTTCACTTTTTCTATCAACTTTTCGCGCACACGTTCCGATTTGCATCCAAATACTATCCTGTCTCTTTAACATTTCATCTAATTTTTTCCAAAATCAAAATTCTTTGCCTTTATTGACAGTCTCGCGATAAATTCGTCGATCGTGTCCTCGTTCTGATTTTTGTGATAAAATTTATACCTGGCGAAAAATTGGTTGGCTTGGGGCTCTACAAATTCCTTGAACTTGTTTAGAATGAATGCTTGGTCTTTATTTTGTGCCTCCGTTAAGTCCCATGACTCTCATACCATGCGGCCTCTATCGCCCACCCATAATAATATGTATGCACATTGTTCTTTTGGATTTTTCCCTTTAAGGGGTCCGTCGAACATAAGCTTGATGTGCCTTTCGAACTTGCTCAAACTGTCTGGAAGATTGGTTGACTCCCAGTTCATAGACGTGTGTTGTAGACCAGTGCTTCCTGTTGCCATTGTCAGTGTTCACTTTACTAGACTTGCAGTTCTAGTATTTCTGTTTTATATCGAATTTATTAATTTGAGTCGTTTACACTTTTAAGTAACTGTTTTAAAATCCCGTTTCTTACACCATGTTTCGTTATAAGGGTATGTCCACAGTTCGTGGGGAGAGATCAGAACACAACACTTGATTCTACTCTATACTGTTTACTGTAACGACTGACTAGCGCGGGATGCGCTCTCAGAATATGTAGGGGTATTCACGCATGCGCATTTAACATAAACAAATGTAACACATAGTATTTAATGTGAAATGACATGCAAACGAGCTGCAAAGCGTTCTCGATATATGAGCACATATTCGAAAGACATTAATTAATAGGTGGCTATAAGGAGAGCGCAAGTACGGTAGTCTTTGATTTGGCCGCATCATACCAAATATGTGAAAATAGTTCCACTAGCTCACTTGATCGGCAGGAAACTGAACCTCTTCTGTCATATCCTCGTACAAAAGAATGCTATTAGGAATGAGTGATCAATATAAGTTGTACAAATTGTTTCATAACCTGCCTGAAATGAATAAGTATATTATCAATAAGTCCTGCATTTTACGTGGAATTTTAAATGTCGTACAATAATAGATAGTCGGCCAAATTTCAATATGGGCAACACAGCAGTCGAAAGGCGCTGCCTGAAACGTCTACGAAAATATGAAGAAGAAAAAATGTGATAAATTAGCTCGATTAAATAGCAAGAGTTCATCTAGTTTTGAAAGAAAAAAAAAACATTTAGAATTAAGATCAATTAATGCACGATTGATATCGTCAAGGGATACGATAGCGACAAAAATAAGCTTCGTATTCAAAATACTGCAAAAACTTCTTTTTGACAATTTAATTGGTGACAAAGCGGGGTCCATTGTATGAACAAGAAAGAAAATCATCTAACAGAACCGTGGAAAAGAAGAAATATGTTTATTTGGGTGGATATGCACAAGTATGCAGAATAGGTCAAATCCGACAGTATCTTACTAGTGTTGTCACAAGATATCTTTATCTACTATTTAGATTGTTGATTTGGTATTTCACATATCACACTAAGCACAAAATTGCAATCTGTTAGGAATATACATTGTCACACCACAGTCATATTACACTTTTGCTGAAGGAGATTGATAGGTTTATCCGTTTAATTCAGGGTACAATACACAATTTTTAACTACACCTATAAGGCTCGAACGATCATTCCATTGTTGATGGTAGAGCTGTTCAAGAGTGTTTAATAATATTTAAAAGTTGATAGTGTGGATAATTCTTTAACGTGTGTTTCAGCTAAAGGTGGTTATTTTGAAGGAGATCTCAAAATTATAGTACTCTAGTATCAACATCAAGAATATACTGAACACCTACATACGATACCTTTTTCACTGACTATACACATTCAAGTACATGTAATGCAAAATAAACTTCCTGATCTGAGTACGTTAACGAACATTAAACATGTTGGTGAAATTATACTATTTGTGGATTTTTAGGCTGAGTGTTCATGTACTATTTTCCATTCAGCCAAGAGGTATGTCCTTCTATTTTGTATATTTACTAATTACTTGAAAACGACTAGTATATTGTAAATAGAAAACCATTTTCAGTTGGTGAACAATTAAAGGCTGTTGTATACGTCTGTATGTTGAATACTTCACTCCGTTATTTCAGAAGATATCACGTAAGTTTCTACGGATATTTTTTCCGAATTCGAACTGGTTTTAAATACTAGCAAAATGTGAAGTAAACAGACCAAACTTTATTTTATGGTTCTACAAGTAATAAGTTTAATAGTCAAAAAGTAGACCAAATACGCATATTTCTGATTTGAAAATATTAATCTCAAGAAAGGTTTCCTGCAATATTTTAGCTCACCTGAGCACAAAGTGCTCAAAGGTAAGCTTTTGTGATCGCCCTGTGTCCGTCGTCCGTCGTCGTCGTCGTCGTCAACAATTTGACTGTTAACACTCTAGAGGTCACAAATTTGAGCCAGTCTTAATGAAACCTGGTCAGAATGTTACCCTCAATAAAATCTTGGATGAGTTCGATATTGGGTCATCTGGGGTCAAAAACTAGGTCACCAGGTCAAATCAAAGGAAAAGCTTGTTAACACTCTAGAGGTCACAATTTTGGCCCAATCTTAATGAAACTTGGTCAGAATGTAACCCTCAATATAGGATACATTTTTGGCCCAATCTTAATGAAACTTGGTCAGAATGTAACACTAAGTAAAATCTTGGACAAGTTCGATATTGGGTTATCTGGGGTCAAAAACTAGGTCATCAAAACAAAGACAAATATCAAACAGGGAATGCCACGTACCAAAATCGCAGCCTCCCCAAAAAGAAACCTACAGCACGCAGACGTGCAGACCACAAACACATACACATACACGTGCACACACACAAAGCCAACACACGAGGACAAAACGAACAAACAAAGGAACACACACACATACACGCGCGCACACACAAAGCCTACACAAGAGGACAAAACGAACAAACAAAGGAACACAGTGGGGCACCGCCTTGGAACGGTCAGTGGCAAAAACACCACTGGGGAGCTTAAACCGGTTTATGGTGCGCACCCAACCTCACCCTTACCCCCACCATGTTCCAAAGACACGGGACAGTGTAAATAAAAGTAATCCCCTCCAGGTGAATCTCTAACACACGTAATGGACACAAAAAGGCATGTCATGTAAAACACAAAAATGCTCCTGTATAAAAATATAAAAAGAATCCCTTTAGAACCAAAAAGATAAGTACTCAATGCCTTTTCAGAAGACAGAGCAACAAGAGAAACACCCTTAAGGGCCCGACGAAACAGGCCATAAGACAGATATCAAAACAGTTCAGTCCTGGTAGGATTTAAAAACTGCTTATCATAGAGTCCTCCCCCTCTTCCGTCAGACACAATCAAAGAGGGAAGCGTAGTGTCCAACTGTAAACGGGTTGAACACTAAACATGCGGTATGTCTCAAAACAGTTGGGTCGTAACCGCGTTTAATAAAACGTTTTATAATTTTACCAAATACATTTGGAAAATTACCATGACCCAAGATCTTACGAAGTTTGTAAACCACATCCCCATAAAAAAAACGGGTTTAGAAATACCTTCTCGCAGAAGTGTCTTTAAATTACTATTGAATTTTAAAACTAAATCAGAATTACGATAGTAAAATTTAGCAAAATATTTACGCAATTTGTAATAACGGTAGCCTTGCTGAAGAAGTTTACTTGTAATATATAGATTACGTTCATTGAAATGCTTGACATGACTACACGCTCTGGCAAACCGAATAAATTGAGAAATATATACCCCATAAGATGTAGCCTGAGGTAAACCCCATCCAAATGGGGAAAATTTACAATTCTAAAGTTAAAACCATCCCTCTTGTCATAAATTTTGGTATGTATAATATTGTCATAAATAGAGAGATGTAAATCTAAAAACGAAGCATCAGTATCCGAATTGTTAGTTTTAATTAACTGAAGCTCCCTAGGATAAATAGTACCCACCAATTGACCAAAAAACGGATTATCCATATTAAGAATATCATCCAGATAGCGTGATGTATTATTAAATGCAGTTATAATATCTGCCTGCGTATCTGGAGAAAGGCTCAACATAAAGTCTCTTTCATAACAATATAAAAACAAATCTACGACAAGGTGTGCACAATTTGTTCCCAGGGGAAGTCAAATCAAAGGAAAAGCTTGTTAACACTCTAGAGGTCACAATTGTAGACCAATCTTAATGAAATTTAGTCAGAATGTTACCCTCAATAAAGTCCTGGACGAGTTTGATATTGGGTCATCTCGGGTCAAAAACTAGGTCACCAGGTCAATTCAAAGGAAAGGTTTGTTAACACTGTAGAGGCCACTTTCATCACTGTATCTTCATGAAACTTGGTCAGAATATTAATTTTGATGATCTCAAAGTCAACTTTGAATCTGGATTATGTAGGATTAAAAACTAGGTCACCAGGTCAAATCAAAGGAAAAGCTAGTTTACACTGTAGAGGCCGCATTTAGGACCATATCTTAATGGAACTTGGTCAGAATGTTAGTCTTGAGGCTGTATAGGTCAAGTTTAAATCTGGGTCAGGTGGGGTCAAAAACTAGGTCACTAGGTCAAATCAAAGGAAAAGCTTTTAAACACTCTACAGGCCACATTTATGACTATATCTTCATGAAACTTGGTCAGAATGTTAATCTTAATAATCTTTAGGTCAAGTTCGAACCTGGGTCATGTCAGATCAAAAACTAGGTCACCGAGTCAAATCAAAGGTAAAGCTTGTTAACACTGTAGAGGCCACACTTATGACTGTATCTTTATGAAACTTGGTTAGAATGTTAATATTGATGATCTATAGGTCAAATACAAATCTGGGTCTGGTGGGGTGGAAAAGTAGGTCACTAGGTCAAATCAAAGGAAAAGCTTGTTAACACTCTAGAGGCCACATTTATAATTATATCTTTATGAAACTTTGTCAGAATGTTAATCTTGATGATCTTTAGGTCAAGTTCAAGTCTGGGTCATGTTGGGTCAAAAACTAGGTCACTTGGTTAAATCAAAGGAAAAGCTAGTTAACACTCCGGAGGCCACATTTACGACCATATCTTAATAAAACTTTGTCAGAATGTTAACCTTGATGATCTGTAGGTCAAATTTAAATCTGGGCCAGGTGGGGTCAAAAACTAGGTCACAAGGTCAAGTCAAAGGAAAAGCTTGTTAACACTCTAGAGGCCACATTTATGACTATGTCTTCGTGAAACTTAGTCAGAATGTTAATCTTGATGATCTTTATGTCAAGTTCGAATCTCGGTCATGTGGGGTCAAAACTAGGTCACTGGGTCAGATCAAAGGAAAAGGTAGTTAACACTTTAGAGGACACATTTATGACTATATCTTAATGAAACTTGGTCAGAATGTTAATCTTTATGACATTTAGGTCAATAGGTCAGGTGAGCGATACAGGGCCTTCATGACCCTCTTGTTTATGCTTTTGTTGTAAATTTCACTTCATCTTTAATTAAAATGTCTTTTCAAAGTTTGGGTGAGAATGTTGGTGTTTATATCGCTGTCTGTCTGTTTCTTTATCTTAAAATCAGTGCGTCGATCTTTATCTTTAAACCCTAATATATTCCGTCGTAAAACGACGATGAGAACAAAAAAATCATATGTTCAAGGTCAAAGTCATAAAGAGAGATCAACGGTCAAACAGGCTACATATCGTGCCCACTCTGTTTATCCGTTTACCCCTATGACATTATAGGGATTAAAATTACAAACCATTTATTTCACAAAGAGAGGACGGGAGGACCGATAGTGGAGGTTATAAGGCTGAAAATAGGCTCGACTTGTGCACTTTTTAGAAGAGTTTGGATATTTATCTTACATTACTATTGTCTATAAGGAAACATTTTAGATAAAGAACCCACCTCTACCCACCCTTTTTATGGTAAATTATAAGAGTTATGTCCCTTGAAATCGTTTATCTGAGTATACATTGGTATACAAAACCCAACAATATACTTTTTATGTAATACAAATGTCCAAACATTTTATGCAAAGTGTATTTCGGAGGAAATTATCAATCAGTCTGGGTGCACAGAAATGACAAAAATGTGCATATATGTGAGTAACGACCCTTGAAATTGTCAAATTATAGAAAAATTGGAAAACGATTTTAATGGTACATTTTAAGTTTGGTTTCTGAACAGTTTTCTTCAGCTATCTTTTCGAAAACAATGTCATAAGTAGTAAAGGACGTGCTTATGGGTTGTGAAACCCTATTTTATGCCCCCCTTCAAAGAAGGAGGGGTATATTGTTTTGCAAATGTCTGTTGGTCTGTCTGTCGGTCGGTTGGTATGTTGGCAAATCGGTTTCCGGATAATAACTCAAGAGCGCTTGGGCCTAGGATCGTGAAAGTTGATAGGAAGGTTGGTCATAACCAGTAGATGACCCCTTTAATTTTGAGATCAGTAGGTCAAAGGTCAAGATCACAGTGACCCGGCACAGTTAAACGGTTTCTGGACGATAACTCCTTGAGAATGCTTGGGTCTAGGATCACAAAACTTGATTTGAAGGTTGTTCATGACCAGCAAATTACTCTTATTGATTCTGAGTTCAGTAGATTAAAGGTCAATGTCACAGTGACCCGGAACAGTTAAACAGTTTCTGGACGACAATTTGAAAACGCTTGGGTCTAAGATCACGAAACTTAACAGGCAGATTGCCCATGACCAGCAGGTGGCATCTGTTGATTTTGAGGTCAGTAGGTCAAATGTGAAGGTCACATTGACCAAGAACAGGTCTACGGTTTCCAGATTATAACTCAAGAATGGTTAGACCTAGGATCATGAAACGTAACAGGCAGATAGATCATGACCAGCAAATGACACCTATTGATTTTGAAGTCAGTAGGTCAAAGATCAAGGTCACAGTGACCCAGAACAGTTAAACGGTTTTCGGACGATAATTTAAGTATGCTTGTTCCTAGGATCACGAAATTGATAGGATGGTTGAACATGACCAGCAGATGACCCCTGTAGATTTTGAGGTTAGTAGGTCAAAGGTCAAGGTCACAGTGACCAAGAACAGTTAAACGGTTTCCGGACGATAATTTGAGTATGCTTGTGCCTAGGATAACGAAACCTGATAGGATGGTTGATCATGACCAGCGATGAGCCCTGTTGATTTTGAGGTCAATATGTTAAAGATCAAGGTCACAGTGAACCGTTTCCGGGTGATAACTTGAGAATGCTTGGGCCTAGGATCACGAAACTTGATAGGGCGGTTGATCATGACCAGCAGATGACTCCTATTGATTTTGAGATCTGTAGGTCAAAGGTCAATGTCACATTGACCAGAACAATTGAGCATTTTAGCCAAATAACTAGAAAATACTTTGGTCTAAATTCACATTTGATACGGAGGTCACTTTTGACTTGTTAATGACCTATAATTATTGATTTGAAGTCAATACATGTTTTCTGGTACATCAAACGTCCAGTGCACTGTGACCAAATAATTTCTGTTCCTTGTGCAGTTACTGAATGAATCAAGGGGGCATTCGTGTTCTACGAGCTTTTGTTCAATATTTCAGTCCGTCTCTATACGTGTCAGTGTCCTAACACATTTATCAAATTCTTGTCTTCCGCACCGTTATTTCAGATTTGTTTAAATTTGCGTTTGACAGTACATAAATATCCAGCAGGTTTTCTTCAGGATCAAGAACGGATTTAAATCTTCAGATCAGGGTCAGATGTGATTAAAGGCCAATAAATTATATAAACATAATTATTAGCCTTAAGCTTGTCATCATTACAAAAGCTTTAAGATGTTCTCTTAATGTAAGCTTATCGTTTGCAGGACATAATTTTAATAAGATTTTACCATTGTTAAACATTGTAAAAATATAATACACGTGACATTTCAAATTCAAGTTAGTCAAGATTCAAAGGCAAAATCAATCTTGTAGTATCCACAAACGCAAAGGATAAAATGTCTTGTTATAAAAGAAGATGTCAAAACCTTTCTCTATC